>NW_026109996.1:128681-251782 GCF_013377495.2 Cygnus atratus
GGGGGGGGGAAGGGGTGTTTTTGGGGGGGGATTTTTTTGTGTACCCCTTTTTTGTGTACCCCTTTTTTTTGCGCCCTCCATATATTTTCGCCCCCCGTATATTTTTGTTTCTCCTTTTCATCCCCTTTTCCCTTTTTTATCCCCTTTTCCCTTATCCCCTTTTCCCTTATCCCCTTTTCCCTTTTTTATCCCCTTTTCCCTTTCCATCCCCTTTTCCCTTTCCATCCCCTTTTCCCTTTCCATCCCCTTTTCCCTTTTTATCCCCTTTTTCCATCCCCTTTTCCCTTTTTCATCCCCTTTTCCCTTTCCATCCCCTTTTCCCTTTTTTTATCCCCTTTCCATCCCCTTTTCCCTTTCCATCCCCTTTTCCCTTTCCATCCCCTTTTCCCTTTTCATCCCCATTTCCCTTTTCATCCCCTTTTCCCTTTTTATCCCCTTTTCCCTTTCCATCCCCTTTTTCCATCCCCTTTTCCCTTTCCATCCCCTTTTCCCTTTCCATCCCCTTTTCCCTTTCCATCCCCTTTTCCCTTTTTATCCCCTTTTCCCTTTTTATCCCCTTTTCCCTTTTTATCCCCTTTTCATCCCCTTTTCCCTTTTTATCCCCTTTTCCCTTTTTTTATCCCCTTTTCATCCCCTTTTCCCTTTTCATCCCCTTTTCCCTTTTTATCCCCTTTTTTATCCCCTTTTCCCTTTCCATCCCCTTTTCCCTTTTCATCCCCTTTTCCCTTTTTTATCCCCTTTTCCCTTTCCATCCCCTTTTCCCTTTTTATCCCCTTTTTCCATCCCCTTTTCCCTTTCCATCCCCTTTTCCCTTTCCATCCCCTTTTCCCTTTCCATCCCCTTTTCCCTTTTTATCCCCTTTTCCCTTTTTTATCCCCTTTTCCCTTTTTATCCCCTTTTCCCTTTTTTATCCCCTTTTCCCTTTTTTATCCCCTTTTCCTTTTCCATCCCCTTTTCCCTTTTTTATCCCCTTTTCCCTTTCCATCCCCTTTTCCCTTTCCATCCCCTTTTCCCTTTCCATCCCCTTTTCCCTTTCCATCCCCTTTTCCCTTTCCATCCCCTTTTCCCTTTTTTTATCCCCTTTTCCCTTTCCATCCCCTTTTCCCTTTTTATCCCCTTTTCCCTTTCCATCCCCTTTTCCCTTTCCATCCCCTTTTCCCTTTCCATCCCCTTTTTCCATCCCCTTTTCCCTTTCCATCCCCTTTTTCCATCCCCTTTTCCCTTTCCATCCCCTTTTTCCATCCCCTTTTCCCGTTCCATCCCCTTTCCCATCCCTTTTCATTTTCAATCCCGTTTTTTCCACCCCCCTTCCTTTTTCACCCCCCTTTCTTTCAATTCCACCCCCAAACCCTTTTATTCACCCACCCCCCAAAAAAAAAAAAACCCTTTTCCTTACCCACCCCCAAAAAAAAAAACCCCTTTTCCTTACCCACCCCCAAAAAAAAAAACCCTTTCCCTTACCCACCCCCCCAAAAAAAAAAAAAAACCCCTTTTCCTTTACCCACGCCCAAAACCCCCTTTTTTCCCCCCGTTTTCCCCCCAAACCCTCAGTCCACCTGAAGCGCCACTTCATGTTCCGCAACCACCTGTGCCTGGCCTTCGAGCTGCTCTCCTACAACCTCTACGACCTCCTGCGCAACACCAACTTCCGCGGCGTCTCGCTCAACCTCACGCGCAAGTTCGCCCAGCAGCTCTGCACCGCCCTCCTCTTCCTCGCCACCCCCGAGCTCAGCATCATCCACTGCGACCTCAAGCCCGAGAACATCCTGCTCTGCAACCCCAAGCGCAGCGCCATCAAGATCGTCGACTTCGGCAGCTCCTGCCAGCTGGGGCAGAGGGTGAGCCCGAGGCCCCGCCCACTTTTTTTTGGGAGCCACGCCCACTTTAGGCCACGCCCCCGGGCGGTTTGGCCCCGCCCCTTTTTGTTTTGGCCCCGCCCGTAAGGCTTTTGGGGGTGGATGCTTCGGGTATAGGTGTGGCCCCAGGTAGGTTTTCGGGTTGGAGGTCTAAGCCCCGCCCCCTTATAAGCCACGCCCCCTTTTAAGCCACGCCCACTTTGGTTGGGACCCACCCGCTTTCGTTTTGGCCCCGCCCATAAGGCTTTTGGGGGTGGATGCTTCGGGTGTAGGTTTGGCCCCAGGTAGGTTTTCGGGTTGGAGGGCTAAGCCCCGCCCCCTTATAAGCCACGCCTACTTTTAAGCCACGCCCACTTTGGTTGGGACCCACCCGCCTTCGTTTTGGCCCCGCCCCTAAGGGTTTGGGGGAAGGATGCTTCGGGGATGGGTTCAGCCCCAGGTAGGTTTTCAGGTTGTAAGGTTAAGCCCCGCCCCCTTTTAAAGCCCCCGCCCACTTTTAAGCCACGCCCCCTTTGGTTGGGCTCCGCCCATAAAGGCTTTGGCCCCGCCCGTAAGGGTTTTGGGGTCAACCCCTGGTTTTGGGGAAAGGGAGATGCTGCGGGGACGGGTTCAGCCCCAGGTAGGTTTTGGGGATGGAGGGCTAAGCTCCGCCCACTTTTAAGCCACGCCCACTTGTTTTTAAGCCACGCCCACTTTGGTTGGGACCCACCCGCTTTCGTTTTGGCCCCGCCCATAAGGGTTTTGGGGGTGGATGCTTCGGGTGTAGGTGTGGCCCCAGGTAGGTTTTCGGGTTGGAGGTCTAAGCCCCGCCCCCTTATAAGCCACGCCTACTTTTAAGCCACGCCCACTTTGGTTGGGACACGCCCTCTTTTGGTTTGGCCCCGCCCATAAGGCTTTTGGGGTCCACCCCCAGTTTTTGGGGAAGGGTCGATGCAGCCCTGCGGGGAAGGGTTCGGCCCCAGTTGGCTTTTGGGGCTGGAGAGCTAAGCCCCGCCCATTTTGAAGCCACTCCCACTTTTAAGCCACGCCCCCCTTTTTGGTTAGGCTCCGCCCATGAAGGTTTTGGCCCCGCCCATGTAGGTTTGGGGGAAGGGGAGGTGCCGCGGGGACGGGTTCAGCCCCAGGTAGGGTTTTCAGGCTGGAGGTCTAAGCCCCGCCCCCTTCGAAAACCCCGCCCACTTTTAGGCCCCGCCCATTTGGTTGGGACAACGCCCCCCCTTTGCTTGTCCCCGCCCCCTTTTTGTTTTGGCCCCGCCCACAAGGGTTTGGGGGAAGGATGCTTCGGGGATGGGTTCAGCCCCGGGAAGGTTTTCAGGTTGGAAGGCTAAGCCCCGCCCCCTCCAAAGCCCCTCCCACTTTTAGGCCACGCCCCCTTTGGTTGGGGCCGTCCCGCCTTTTGGTTTGGCCCCGCCCACGAATGTTTTAGCCCCGCCCCCTGGTTTGGGGGGAGGGGCGCCGCCGCGCTGTGGGGCTGGGTTTGGGGAAGGAGGAGGGTTAAGCCACGCCTCCCAAAGAGTTAGGCCACGCCCCCAAATGGTTAAGCCACGCCCCCAATGGTTAGGCCACGCCCACAAATTGTTATGCCCCGCCCCCAATGGCTGAGTCCCAGGTGGGTGGGGGGCTGCGGAAGGGTTAAGCCACGCCCCCCAACGTGGTTAAGCCACGCCCACCCAGTGGGCTAAGCCACACCCCCCAAGGGCTAAGCCACGCCTCCCAATGGCTAACAGCTGGGTGGATAAGCTCCGCCCCCAGAGAGTTAAGCTCCGCCCCCAGGTTAAGCTCCGCCCCCTTTTAAAGGCACACGTGCCCCAGTATTTCCTGGGGTCCTTCCCACCCTGGTAGGAGCCAAGCCCCGCCCCCAGGGACTTAACCCCGCCCCCTCCATAATTGACCACGCCCGTCCACGAGTGGCCACGCCCCTCACAAATTGACCACGCCCCTTTTTAAAGACACACGTGCCCCCAGTATTTACCCAGCACCTTCCCACCCCGGTAGGGGCCAAGCCCCGCCCCCAGGGGCATAGCCCCGCCCCCTCACCAAGTGACCACGCCCCTTTGTAACTGACCACACCCCCCATGAGTGGCCACGCCCCTTTTTAAAGACACACGCGCCCCCAATATTCACCCAGCACCTCCCCACCCCGGTAGGATCCAACCCCTGCCCTTTCGTCGCTCAGGCCCCGCCCCCAGGTCTTAGCCCCGCCCCCTCACCAAGTGACCACACCCCTTTGTAACTGACCACGCCCCTTTTTAAAGACACACGCGCCCCCCAATATTCACCCAGCACCTCCCCACCCCGGTAGGATCCAACCCCCGCCCTTTCGTCGCCCAGGCCCCGCCCCCAGGGCTTAGCCCCGCCCCCTCACCAAGTGACCACGCCCCTTTGTAACTGACCACCCCCCCCCCCCCATGAGTGGCCACGCCCCTTTTTAAAGACACACGCGCCCCCCCAATATTCACCCAGCACCTCCCCATCCTGGTAGGATCCAACCCCTGCCCTTTCGTCGCCCAGGCCCCGCCCCCAGGGCTTAGCCCCGCCCCCTCACCAAGTGACCACACCCCTTTGTAACTGACCACGCCCCTTTTTAAAGACACACGCGCCCCCCAATATTCACCCAGCACCTCCCCACCCCGGTAGGATCCAACCCCCGCCCTTTCGTCGCCCAGGCCCCGCCCCCAGGGCTTAGCCCCGCCCCCTCACCAAGTGACCACGCCCCTTTGTAACTGACCACACCCCCCCATGAGTGGCCACGCCCCTTTTTAAAGACACACGCGCCCCCCAATATTCACCCAGCACCTCCCCATCCTGGTAGGATCCAACCCCTGCCCTTTCGTCGCCCAGGCCCCGCCCCCAGGGCTTAGCCCCGCCCCTTCCCGGCCTAAGCCCCGCCCCTCTGCCCTCCCCCAGATCTACCAGTACATCCAGAGCCGCTTCTACCGCTCGCCCGAGGTGCTGCTGGGGCTGCCCTACGACCTGGCCATCGACATGTGGTCGCTGGGCTGCATCCTGGTCGAGATGCACACCGGGGAGCCCCTCTTCAGCGGCTCCAACGAGGTGGGCGGGGCCTGTGGCAGGGGGCGGGGCTTGCGGGGGAAGGGGGCGGGGCCTGCGGGGGGAGGGGGGAGGGGTTTGGGGGCAGGGAGGGCGAGGGGAGTGAATAGGGCGCGCTGGCCCTTTAAGGGGGTGGGTGGGGTTTGTAGAGGGGGTGGAGCCTCATGGTGGAGGGGGTGGGGCAGGGGGCGGGGTTAGCTCCAAGCGGGTGGGCGGGGCTTACAGGGGGCGGGGCTTCGCTGGGGGGCGTGGGCCCCTCCCCTCCTGGGGGGGTCACAGTGGTGGGAGGGGCTTTGGAGGGGTGGGAGGGGCTTTGAGGGAGGGGCGTGGCTTTGAAGTGAGGGGTGGGGCTTGGAGGGGCGGGGCCAAAGGGACCCACTGCCTCCCGGGGCATGCTGGGAGTTGTAGTCCTGGCGAGGGGAGGGGCTTTTGGTGCCCTCCTGGTGGGGGGAGGACCCCGGGGGTGGCCCCAGAGGGGTCAGGGTGGCCTCAGGGACCCCAAGGACATCCCTAAAAGGGTCGTGGTAGCCTTGGGGACGTCAGGGATGTCCCCAAAAGGGTCAGGGTGGCCTCAGGGATGTCCCCAAAAGGGTCAGGGTGGCCTTGGGGACCTCAGGGATGTCCCCAAAGGGGTCGGGGTGGCCTCAAGGACATCCTCAATAGGGTCGGGGTGGCCTCGGTGACATCTGTGATGTCCCTAAAAGGGTCAGGGTGGCCTCAGGGACCCCAAAGACATCACTTAAAGGGTTGGGATGGCCTTGGGGACCCCAGGAATGTCCCTTAAAGGGTCGTGGTAGCCTTGGGGACCTCAGTGATGTCCCCAAAAGGGTTGGGGTGGCCTCAGGGACGTCCCCAAAAGGGTCAGGGTGGCCTCAGGGACCCCAAAGACATCACTTAAAGGGTTGGGGTGGCCTTGGGGACCCCAGGGACATCCCCAATAGGGTCAGGGTGGCCTTAGTGACCCCAAAGATGTCCCTTAAAGGGTTGGGGTGGCCTTGGGGACCCCAGGGTCGTCCCCAAAAGGGTCGGGGTGGCCTTGGGGATCTCAGTGATGTCCCCAAAAGGGTTGGGGTGGCCTCAGGGACATCCCCAATAGGGTCAGGGTGGCCTTGGGGACCCCAAAGACATCCCTTAAAGGGTTGGGGTGGCCTTGGGGACCCCAGGGACATCCCCAATAGGGTCAGGGTGGCCTTAGTGACCCCAAAGATGTCCCCAAAAGGGTTGGGGTGGCCTTGGGGACCCCAGGGACATCCCCAATAGGGTCAGGGTGGCCTTAGTGACCCCAAAGATGTCCCTTAAAGGGTTGGGGTGGCCTTGGGGACATCCCCAATAGGGTCAGGGTGGCCTTAGTGACCCCAAAGATGTCCCTTAAAGGGTTGGGGTGGCCTTGGGGACCCCAGGGACATCCCCAGTAGGGTCAGGGTGGCCTTAGTGACCCCAAAGATGTCCCTTAAAGGGTTGGGGTGGCCTTGGGGACATCGCCAATAGGGTCAGGGTGGCCTTAGTGACCCCAAAGATGTCCCTTAAAGGGTTGGGGTGGCCTTGGGGACCCCAGGGACATCCCCAATAGGGTCAGGGTGGCCTTAGTGACCCCAAAGATGTCCCTTAAAGGGTTGGGGTGGCCTTGGGGACATCCCCAATAGGGTCAGGGTGGCCTCAGTGACCCCAAGAATGTCCGTGAAAGGGTCACGGTGGCCTTGTGGACCTCAGTGATGTCCCCAAAAGGGTCGGGGTGGCCTCAGGGATGTCCCCAGTAGGGTCAGGGTGGCCTGGGTGACATCTGTGACGTCCCCAAAAGGGTCAGGGTGGCCTTGGGGACCCTGGGGACATCCCCAGTAGGGGCAGGGTGCCCTTGGAGACCCCCCAACCCACCCCGCTACCGGGGCTGCCCCATCCCCTTTCCCCCCACCACGGGCGGTTTCGGGGACACCTTGGGGTGGTCCCGGGGTGGGGGTGGGGGACACGGGGGGGGGGACCTTGGGGACACCCGTGTCCCCTCCGTGTCCCCAGGCTGACCAGATGAACCGCATCGTGGAGGTGCTGGGGCTGCCGCCCCCCCACATGCTGGAGCAGGCCCCCAAAGCCCGCAAGTACTTCGAGAAGCTGCCCGAGGGCGGCTGGGCCCTCAAGAGGAACAAAGAGACCAAGAAGGTGAGCGGGAGGCTTCCCAGTGCCTCCCAGTACGGCCCAGTTAGCTCCTCCAGGCTGCCCAGTACCGCCCCGTAGCTCCTAAAGGTCTCCCAGTATGACCCAGTTGATTTTTAGAGCTTCCCAAAATTCACCCGGGGCTTTTTGGAGCTGCTTCAGGGTATCCCAGTTGCTCCCAGTATGGCCCAGTAGCTCCTCAAGGCTTCCCAGTACCTCCCAGTATGGTCCAGTAGTATCTCAAGGTCTCCCAGTATGGTCCAGTTGATTTTCAGAGCCTCCTGGGATCCGCTTGGTGCTTTTTGGAGCTGCTTCAGGGTATCCCAGTTGCTCCCAGTATGGCCCAGTAGCTCCTCAAAGCTTCCCAGTATGGCCCAGTAGCTCCTGGAGGCCTCCCAGTACCGCCCCGTAGCTCCTAAAGCTCTCCCAGTATGGCCCAGTTGATCTTAAGTACTTGCAGGGATCCATTCATTGCTTTTTGGAGCTGCTTCAGGGTATCCCAGTTGCTCCCAGTATGGCCCAGTAGCTCCTCAAGGCTTCCCAGTACCTCCCAGTATGGTCCAGTAGTATCTCAAGGTCTCCCAGTATGGTCCAGTTGATTTTCAGAGCCTCCAGGGATCCGCTTGGTGCTTTTTGGAGCTGCTTCAGGGTATCCCAGTTGCTCCCAGTATGGCCCAGTAGCTCCTCAAAGCTTCCCAGTATGGCCCAGTAGCTCCTGGAGGCCTCCCAGTACCGCCCCGTAGCTCCTAAAGCTCTCCCAGTATGGCCCAGTTGATCTTAAGTACTTGCAGGGATCCATTCATTGCTTTTTGGAGCTGCTTCAGGGTATCCCAGTTGCTCCCAGTATGGCCCAGAAGCCCCTCAAGACTTCCCAGTACATCCCAGTAGCTCCTTGAGGCTGCCCAGTACCACGCGGTAGCTCCTAAAGGTCTCCCAGTATGGCCCAGTAGCTCCTCAAGGCTTCCCAATACGTCCCAGTAGCTCCTCGAGGCTTCCCAGTATGGCCTAGTAGCTCCTAAAGCTCTCCCAGTATGGCCCAGTAGCTCCTAAAGCTCTCCCAGTATGGCCCAGTAGCTCCTCAAGGCTTCCCAGGATGGCCCAGTTGATCTTCCGATCCTCCCAGTATGTCCCAGTTGCCCTTCAGGGCCTCCCAGTTTCCCTTCAGAGCTCACTGGCATCCCCTCGGTGCCTCCCAGGATGTCCCAGTGCCTCCCAGTACAGCCCAGTAGCCAGTAGATGTATCCCAGTATTGCCCCAAACCCTTGAGATCCCCCAAAAAGACCACCCCAATCTTTCCAGACCTCCCCCAAACCCTTCAAATTCCCCCAAAGACCACCCCAAACCTCTCAGCTCTCCCCCAAAGACCCCCAAATCCTTCAGATCCCCCCAAAATTCCACCCCGACCTCTCCAGAGACCCCCAAACCCTCCAAATCTCCCCCAAAATACCACCCCAACCCCTCCAGATCTCCCCAAAGACCCCCAACCCCTTTAAATTCCCCCCAAAAAACACTCCAACCCTCTCAACCCTTCCCCCCAAACCCCAAAACCCTTCAAATCCCCCCAAAAGACCGCCCTACCCCTCTCAGCTCTTCCCCAAAGACCCCCAAACCCTTTAAATTCCCCCAAAAGACCACCCCAACCCTCTCAGATCTCTCCCAAAGACCCAAAGACCGCCCCAACCTCTCCGGAGCCCCCCAAACCCTCCAAATCTCCCCCGAAGACCCCCCAAAACCCCCTCAGCTCTCCCCCAAAGACCCCCAACCCCCCTCAAAAAACCCCAAACCCTTTAAATTCCCCCAAAAGACCACCCCAACCCTCTCAGATCTCTCCCAAAGACCCCAAAGACCGCCCCAACCTCTCCGGAGCCCCCCAAACCCTCCAAATCTCCCCCGAAGACCCCCCCAAAACCCCCTCAGCTCTCCCCCAAAGACCCCCAACCCCCCTCAAAAAACCCCAAACCCTTTAAATTCCCCCAAAAGACCACCCCAACCCTCTCAGATCTCTCCCAAAGACCCCAAAGACCGCCCCAACCTCTCCAGAGCCCCCCAAACCCTCCAAATCTCCCCCGAAGACCCCCCAAAACCCCCTCAGCTCTCCCCAAAGACCCCCAACCCCCCTCAAAAAACCCCAAACCCTTTAAATTCCCCCAAAAGACCACCCCAACCCTCTCAGATCTCTCCCAAAGACCCCAAAGACCGCCCCAACCTCTCCGGAGCCCCCCAAACCCTCCAAATCTCCCCCGAAGAGCCCCCAAAACCCCCTCAGCTCTCCCCCAAAGACCCCCAACGCCCCTCAAAAAACCCCAAACCCTTTAAATTCCCCCAAAAGACCACCCCAACCCTCTCAGATCTCTCCCAAAGACCCCAAAGACCGCCCCAACCTCTCCGGAGCCCCCCAAACCCTCCAAATCTCCCCCGAAGACCCCCCAAAACCCCCTCAGCTCTCCCCCAAAGACCCCCAACCCCCCTCAAAAAACCCCAAACCCTTTAAATTCCCCCAAAAGACCACCCCAACCCTCTCAGATCTCTCCCAAAGACCCCAAAGACCGCCCCAACCTCTCCAGAGCCCCCCAAACCCTCCAAATCTCCCCCGAAGACCCCCAAAACCCCCTCAGCTCTCCCCCAAAGACCCCCAAACCCTTCAGATCTCCCCCAAATTACCACCCCAACCCTCTCAGATCTCTCTCAGACCCCAAAAGACCACCCCAACCTCTCCAAAGACCCCCAAACCCTTTAAATTCCCCCCAAAAGACTACCTCAAGCCTCTCAGCTCTCCCCCAAAGACCACCCCAACCTCTCCAGCTCTTCCCCAAAGACCCCCAAACCCTTTAAATTCCCCCAAAAGACCACCCCAACCCTCTCAGATCTCTCCCAAAGACCCCAAAGACCGCCCCAACCTCTCCGGAGCCCCACAAACCCTCCAAATCTCCCCCGAAGACCCCCCAAAACCCCCTCAGCTCTCCCCCAAAGACCCCCAACCCCCCTCAAAAAACCCCAAACCCTTTAAATTCCCCCAAAAGACCACCCCAACCCTCTCAGATCTCTCCCAAAGACCCCAAAGACCGCCCCAACCTCTCCGGAGCCCCCCAAACCCTCCAAATCTCCCCCGAAGACCCCCAAAACCCCCTCAGCTCTCCCCCAAAGACCCCCAAACCCTTCGGATCTCCCCCAAATTACCACCCCAACCCTCTCAGATCTCTCTCAAAGACCCCAAAAGACCACCCCAACCTCTCCAAAGACCCCCAAACCCTTTAAATTCCCCCCAAAAGACTACCTCAAGCCTCTCAGCTCTCCCCCAAAGACCACCCCAACCTCTCCAGCTCTTCCCCAAAGACCCCCAAACCCTTTAAATTCCCCCAAAAGACCACCCCAACCCTCTCAGATCTCTCCCAAAGACCCCAAAGACGGCCCCAACCTCTCCGGAGCCCCCCAAACCCTCCAAATCTCCCCCGAAGACCCCCCAAAACCCCCTCAGCTCTCCCCCAAAGACCCCCAACCCCCCTCAAAAAACCCCAAACCCTTTAAATTCCCCCAAAAGACCACCCCAACCCTCTCAGATCTCTCCCAAAGACCCCAAAGACCGCCCCAACCTCCCCGGAGCCCCCCAAACCCTCCAAATCTCCCCCGAAGACCCCCCAAAACCCCCTCAGCTCTCCCCCAAAGACCCCCAACCCCCCTCAAAAAACCCCAAACCCTTTAAATTCCCCCAAAAGACCACCCCAACCCTCTCAGATCTCTCCCAAAGACCCCAAAGACCGCCCCAACCTCCCCGGAGCCCCCCAAACCCTCCAAATCTCCCCCGAAGACCCCCCCAAAACCCCCTCAGCTCTCCCCCAAAGACCCCCAACCCCCCTCAAAAACCCCCAAACCCTTTAAATTCCCCCAAAAGACCACCCCAACCCTCTCAGATCTCTCCCAAAGACCCCAAAGACCGCCCCAACCTCTCCGGAGCCCCCCAAACCCTCCAAATCTCCCCCGAAGACCCCCCAAAACCCCCTCAGCTCTCCCCCAAAGACCCCCAACCCCCCTCAAAAAACCCCAAACCCTTTAAATTCCCCCAAAAGACCACCCCAACCCTCTCAGATCTCTCTCAGACCCCAAAGACCGCCCCAACCTCTCCGGAGCCCCCCAAACCCTCCAAATCTTCCCCGAAGACCCCCCAAAACCTCCTCAGCTCTCCCCCAAAGACCCCCAACCCGCCTCAAAAACCCCCAAACCCTTTAAATTCCCCCAAAAGACCACCCCAACCCTCTCAGATCTCTCCCAAAGACCCCAAAGACCGCCCCAACCTCTCCGGAGCCCCCCAAACCCTCCAAATCTCCCCCGAAGACCCCCAAAACCCCCTCAGCTCTCCCCCAAAGACCCCCAACCCCCCTCAAAAACCCCCAAACCCTTTAAATTCCCCCAAAAGACCACCCCAACCCTCTCAGATCTCTCCCAAAGACCCCAAAGACCGCCCCAACCTCTCCGGAGCCCCCCAAACCCTCCAAATCTCCCCCGAAGACCCCCAAAACCCCCTCAGCTCTCCCCCAAAGACCCCCAACCCCCCTCAAAAAACCCCAAACCCTTTAAATTCCCCAAAAGACCACCCCAACCCTCTCAGATCTCTCCCAAAGACCCCAAAGACCGCCCCAACCTCTCCGGAGCCCCCCAAACCCTCCAAATCTCCCCCGAAGACCCCCCCAAAACCCCCTCAGCTCTCCCCCAAAGACCCCCAACCCACCCCAAAACCCCCTTCCCCCTTCTCCCCCCTACCCCAGCCCTGACGCCCCGCCGTTCCCCCCTCCCCTCTTTTTTTTTTTTTCTCTCCCCCCCTCACCCCAGGAATACAAAGTCCCGGGGACGCGGCGGCTCCACGAGGTGCTGGGGGTGGAGAGCGGGGGGCCGGGGGGCCGGCGAGCGGGCGAGCAGGGCCACTCGCCCTCCGACTACCTGAAGTTCAAGGACCTGGTGTTGCGCATGTTGGACTACGAACCCCGGAGCCGCATCACCCCCTTCTACGCGCTGCAGCACAACTTCTTCAAGAAGACCAGCGACGAAGGCACCAACACCAGCAACAGCACCTCCACCAGCCCCGCCATGGAGCACAGCCACAGCACCAGCACCACCAGTTCCGTCTCCAGCTCGGGTACGGGTCACTGGGTCACGTCCTCGGGTCCGCCGAGATCTGAGGTTAACGTGGTTGGGGTTGCACGGGGTCGGCGTGGTGTCCCCGAAACGTCGTGTCCCCGAAACGTCGTGTCCCCAAAACGTGAGGTCCTCAAAATGTGGTGCCCCCAAAACGTGGCCGGGGTGCTCAGTCTTCTCCACGTCCTACATCGTTTTGGTTCCTTGGGCCACCGTTGTGCCCCAAAACGTGGTTGGGGTGCTCGGTCTTCTCTAGGATTCAGGTCCTACATCATTTGGGCTCCTTGGGTCTCCAAGGTGCCCCAAAACGTGGCTATGGGGCTCAGTCTTCTCCAGGCTTCTCATCCTACATCATTTTGGTTCTTTGGTCCACCGCTGTGGCCCAAAACGTGGTTGGGGTGCTCAGTCTTCTTTAGGTTCCGCATCTGATGTTTTGGTTTCTTGGATCACCGTTGTGCCCCAAAACGTGGCCGTGGTGCTCAGTCTTCTCCACGTCCTACATCGTTTTGGTTCCTTGGGCCACCGTTGTGCCCCAAAACGTGGTTGGGGTGCTCGGTCTTCTCTAGGATTCAGGTCCTACATCATTTGGGCTCCTTGGGTCTCCAAGGTGCCCCAAAACGTGGCTATGGGGCTCAGTCTTCTCCAGGCTTCTCATCCGATGTTGTTTTGGTTCCTTGGGCCACCGCTGTGGCCCAAAACGTGGTTGGGGTGCTCAGTCTTCTTTAGGTTCCACATCTGATGTTGTTTTGGTTTCTTGGATCACCGTTGTGCGTTGTCCTACATCGTTTGGGCTCCTTGGGACACTGTTGTGTCCCAAAACGTGGCCAGGCTCCACGTCCTACATCATTTGGGCTCCTTGGGACTCCAAGGCGCCCCAAAACGTGGCCGTGGTGCTCAATCTTCTCCATGTCCTACATCATTTGGGCTCCTTGGGACTCCAAGGCGCCCCAAAACGTGGCCGTGGTGCTCAATCTTTTCCAGGCTCCATGTCCTACATCATTTTGGTTCTTTGGGCCACCATGGTGTCCCCAAAACGGGGTTGAGGTGGTTGGTCTTCTCCAGGCTCCATATCCGCTCTTGTTTTGCCTTTTTCGGCCACCGTTGTGTCCCAAAACGTGGCCGTGGTGCTCAATCTTCTCCATCCTTCATGTCCTACATCGTTTTGGTTCCTCGGGCCACCGTTGTGCCCCAAAACGTGGTTGGGGTGCTCGGTCTTCTCTAGGATTCAGGTCCTACATCATTTGGGCTCCTTGGGTCTCCAAGGTGCCCCAAAACGTGGCTATGGGGCTCAGTCTTCTCCAGGCTTCTCATCCGATGTTGTTTTGGTTCTTTGGTCCACCGCTGTGGCCCAAAACGTGGTTGGGGTGCTCAGTCTTCTTTAGGTTCCACATCTGATGTTGTTTTGGTTTCTTGGATCACCGTTGTGCGTTGTCCTACGTCGTTTGGGCTCCTTGGGACACTGTTGTGTCCCAAAACGTGGCCAGGCTCCACGTCCTACATCATTTGGGCTCCTTGGGACTCCAAGGTGCCCCAAAACGTGGCTATGGGGCTCAGTCTTCTCCAGGCTTCTCATCCGATGTTGTTTTGGTTCCTTGGGCCACCGTTGCGTCCCAAAATGTGGCCAGGCTCCATGTGCTTCATCATTTGCGCTCCTTGGGACTCCAAGGCGCCCCAAAACGTGGCCGTGGTGCTCAGTCTTCTCCATCCTTCATGTCCTACATTGTTTTGGTTCCTTGGGCCACCGTTGTGCCCCAAAACGTGGCCGTGGTGCTCAGTCTTCTCCACGTCCTACATCGTTTTGGTTCCTCGGGCCACCGTTGTGCCCCAAAACGTGGTTGGGGTGCTCGGTCTTCTCTAGGATTCAGGTCCTACATCATTTGGGCTCCTTGGGTCTCCAAGGTGCCCCAAAACGTGGCTATGGGGCTCAGTCTTCTCCAGGCTTCTCATCCGATGTTGTTTTGGTTCCTTGGGCCACCGCTGTGGCCCAAAACGTGGTTGGGGTGCTCAGTCTTCTTTAGGTTCCACATCTGATGTTGTTTTGGTTTCTTGGATCACCGTTGTGCGTTGTCCTACATCGTTTGGGCTCCTTGGGACACTGTTGTGTCCCAAAACGTGGCCAGGCTCCACGTCCTACATCATTTGGGCTCCTTGGGTCTCCAAGGCGCCCCAAAACGTGGCCGTGGTGCTCAATCTTCTCCAGGCTCCATGTCCTACATCATTTTGGTTCTTTGGGCCACCATGGTGTCCCCAAAACGGGGTTGAGGTGGTTGGTCTTCTCCAGGCTCCATATCCGCTCTTGTTTTGCCTTTTTTGGCCACCGTTGTGTCCCAAAACGTGGCCGTGGTGCTCAATCTTCTCCATCCTTCATGTCCTACATTGTTTTGGTTCCTTGGGCCACCGTTGTGCCCCAAAACGTGGTTGGGGTGCTCAGTCTTCTCCAGGCTCTGTATCCGATCTTGTTTTGCCTCTTGGCCACCGTTGTGTCCCAAAACGTGGCCACGGTGCTCAGTCTTCTCCATGTCCTACATCATTTGGGTTCCTTGGTCCACTGTCGTGCCCCAAAACGTGGTCGGGGTGCTCAGTCTTCTCCAGGCTCTGTATCCGACCTTGTTTTGCCTCTTTTGGCCACCGTTGTGTCCCAAAACATGGTTGGGGTGCTCGGTCTTCTTTAGGTTCCACGTCCGATGTCGTTTTGGTTTCTTGGATCATCGTTGTGTCCCAAAACGTGGCCATGGTGCTCAGTCTTCTGCATCCTTCGTGTCCTACACCCTTTGGGCTCCTTGGGACACTGTTGTGTCCCAAAACGTGGCCAGGCTCCATGTCCTACATCATTTGGGCTCCTTGGGTCTCCAAGGTGCCCCAAAACGTGGCTATGGGTCTCAGTCTTCTCCAGGCTTCTCATCCGATGTTGTTTTGGTTCCTTGGGCCACCGTTGTGTCCCAAAATGTGGCCAGGCTCCATGTGCTTCATCATTTGCGCTCCTTGGGACTCCAAGGCGCCCCAAAACGTGGCCGTGGTGCTCAGTCTTCTCCATCCTTCATGTCCTACATTGTTTTGGTTCCTTGGGCCACCGTTGTGCCCCAAAACGTGGTCGGGGTGCTCAGTCTTCTCCACGTCCTACATCGTTTTGGTTCCTCGGGCCACCGTTGTGCCCCAAAACGTGGTTGGGGTGCTCGGTCTTCTCTAGGATTCAGGTCCTACATCATTTGGGCTCCTTGGGTCTCCAAGGTGCCCCAAAACGTGGCTATGGGGCTCAGTCTTCTCCAGGCTTCTCATCCGATGTTGTTTTGGTTCTTTGGTCCACCGCTGTGGCCCAAAACGTGGTTGGGGTGCTCAGTCTTCTTTAGGTTCCACATCTGATGTTGTTTTGGTTTCTTGGATCACCGTTGTGCGTTGTCCTACATCGTTTGGGCTCCTTGGGACACTGTTGTGTCCCAAAACGTGGCCAGGCTCCACGTCCTACATCATTTGGGCTCCTTGGGACTCCAAGGCGCCCCAAAACGTGGCCGTGGTGCTCAATCTTCTCCAGGCTCCATGTCCTACATCATTTTGGTTCTTTGGGCCACCATGGTGTCCCCAAAACGGGGTTGAGGTGGTTGGTCTTCTCCAGGCTCCATATCCGCTCTTGTTTTGCCTTTTTCGGCCACCGTTGTGTCCCAAAACGTGGCCGTGGTGCTCAATCTTCTCCATCCTTCATGTCCTACATTGTTTTGGTTCCTTGGGCCACCGTTGTGCCCCAAAACGTGGTTGGGGTGCTCAGTCTTCTTTAGGTTCCACATCTGATGTCGTTCTGGTTTCTTGGATCACCGTTGTGCCCCAAAACGTGGCCGTGGTGCTCAGTCTTCTCCATGTCCTACATCATTTGGGTTCCTTGGTCCACTGTCGTGCCCCAAAACGTGGTTGGGGTGCTCAGTCTTCTCCAGGCTCTGTATCCGATCTTGTTTTGCCTCTTGGCCACCGTTGTGTCCCAAAACGTGGTCGGGGTGCTCAGTCTTCTCCACGTCCTACATCGTTTTGGTTCCTTGGGCCACCGTTGTGCCCCAAAACGTGGTTGGGGTGCTCGGTCTTCTCTAGGATTCAGGTCCTACATCATTTGGGCTCCTTGGGTCTCCAAGGTGCCCCAAAACGTGGCTATGGGGCTCAGTCTTCTCCAGGCTTCTCATCCGATGTTGTTTTGGTTCTTTGGTCCACCGCTGTGGCCCAAAACGTGGTTGGGGTGCTCAGTCTTCTTTAGGTTCCACATCTGATGTTGTTTTGGTTTCTTGGATCACCGTTGTGCGTTGTCCTACATCGTTTGGGCTCCTTGGGACACTGTTGTGTCCCAAAACGTGGCCAGGCTCCACGTCCTACATCATTTGGGCTCCTTGGGTCTCCAAGGTGCCCCAAAACGTGGCTATGGGGCTCAGTCTTCTCCAGGCTTCTCATCCGATGTTGTTTTGGTTCTTTGGTCCACCGCTGTGGCCCAAAACGTGGTTGGGGTGCTCAGTCTTCTTTAGGTTCCACATCTGATGTTGTTTTGGTTTCTTGGATCACCGTTGTGCGTTGTCCTACATCGTTTGGGCTCCTTGGGACACTGTTGTGTCCCAAAACGTGGCCAGGCTCCACGTCCTACATCATTTGGGCTCTTTGGGTCTCCAAGGTGCCCCAAAACGTAGCTATGGGGCTCAGTCTTCTCCAGGCTTCTCATCCGATGTTGTTTTGGTTCCTTGGGCCACCGTTGCGTCCCAAAATGTGGCCAGGCTCCATGTGCTTCATCATTTGCGCTCCTTGGGACTCCAAGGCGCCCCAAAACGTGGCCGTGGTGCTCAGTCTTCTCCATCCTTCATGTCCTACATTGTTTTGGTTCCTTGGGCCACCGTTGTGCCCCAAAACGTGGTCGGGGTGCTCAGTCTTCTCCACGTCCTACATCGTTTTGGTTCCTCGGGCCACCGTTGTGCCCCAAAACGTGGTTGGGGTGCTCGGTCTTCTCTAGGATTCAGGTCCTACATCATTTGGGCTCCTTGGGTCTCCAAGGTGCCCCAAAACGTGGCTATGGGGCTCAGTCTTCTCCAGGCTTCTCATCCGATGTTGTTTTGGTTCTTTGGTCCACCGCTGTGGCCCAAAACGTGGTTGGGGTGCTCAGTCTTCTTTAGGTTCCGCATCTGATGTTGTTTTGGTTTCTTGGATCACCGTTGTGCGTTGTCCTACATCGTTTGGGCTCCTTGGGACACTGTTGTGTCCCAAAACGTGGCCAGGCTCCACGTCCTACATCATTTGGGCTCCTTGGGACTCCAAGGTGCCCCAAAACGTGGCTATGGGGCTCAGTCTTCTCCAGGCTTCTCATCCGATGTTGTTTTGGTTCCTTGGGCCACCGTTGCGTCCCAAAATGTGGCCAGGCTCCATGTGCTTCATCATTTGCGCTCCTTGGGACTCCAAGGCGCCCCAAAACGTGGCCGTGGTGCTCAGTCTTCTCCGTCCTTCATGTCCTACGTTGTTTTGGTTCCTTGGGCCACCGTTGTGCCCCAAAACGTAGTTGGGGTGCTCGGTCTTCTCTAGGATTCAGGTCCTACATCATTTGGGCTCCTTGGGTCTCCAAGGTGCCCCAAAACGTGGCTATGGGGCTCAGTCTTCTCCAGGTTTCTCATCCTACATCATTTTGGTTCTTTGGTCCACCGCTGTGGCCCAAAACGTGGTTGGGGTGCTCAGTCTTCTTTAGGTTCCGCATCTGATGTTGTTTTGGTTTCTTGGATCACCATTGTGCGTTGTCCTACATCGTTTGGGCTCCTTGGGACACTGTTGTGTCCCAAAACGTGGCCAGGCTCCACGTCCTACATCATTTGGGCTCCTTGGGACTCCAAGGCGCCCCAAAACGTGGCCGTGGTGCTCAATCTTCTCCAGGCTCCATGTCCTACATCATTTTGGTTCTTTGGGCCACCATGGTGTCCCCAAAACAGGGTTGAGGTGGTTGGTCTTCTCCAGGCTCCATATCCGCTCTTGTTTTGCCTTTTTCGGCCACCGTTGTGTCCCAAAACGTGGCCGTGGTGCTCAATCTTCTCCATCCTTCATGTCCTACATTGTTTTGGTTCCTTGGGCCACCGTTGTGCCCCAAAACGTGGTTGGGGTGCTCGGTCTTCTCTAGGATTCAGGTCCTACATCATTTGGGCTCCTTGGGTCTCCAAGGTGCCCCAAAACGTGGCTATGGGGCTCAGTCTTCTCCAGGCTTCTCATCCGATGTTGTTTTGGTTCTTTGGTCCACCGCTGTGGCCCAAAACGTGGTTGGGGTGCTCAGTCTTCTTTAGGTTCCACATCTGATGTTGTTTTGGTTTCTTGGATCACCGTTGTGCGTTGTCCTACATCGTTTGGGCTCCTTGGGACACTGTTGTGTCCCAAAACGTGGCCAGGCTCCACGTCCTACATCATTTGGGCTCCTTGGGTCTCCAAGGTGCCCCAAAACGTGGCTATGGGGCTCAGTCTTCTCCAGGCTTCTCATCCGATGTTGTTTTGGTTCCTTGGGCCACCGTTGTGTCCCAAAATGTGGCCAGGCTCCATGTGCTTCATCATTTGCGCTCCTTGGGACTCCAAGGCGCCCCAAAACGTGGCCGTGGTGCTCAGTCTTCTCCATCCTTCATTTCCTACATTGTTTTGGTTCCTTGGGCCACCGTTGTGCCCCAAAACGTGGTTGGGGTGCTCGGTCTTCTCTAGGATTCAGGTCCTACATCATTTGGGCTCCTTGGGTCTCCAAGGTGCCCCAAAACGTGGCTATGGGGCTCAGTCTTCTCCAGGCTTCTCATCCGATGTTGTTTTGGTTCCTTGGGCCACCGTTGCGTCCCAAAATGTGGCCAGGCTCCATGTGCTTCATCATTTGCGCTCCTTGGGACTCCAAGGCGCCCCAAAACGTGGCCGTGGTGCTCAGTCTTCTCCATCCTTCATGTCCTACATTGTTTTGGTTCCTTGGGCCACCGTTGTGCCCCAAAACGTGGTTGGGGTGCTCGGTCTTCTTTAGGTTCCACATCTGATGTTGTTTTGGTTTCTTGGATCACCGTTGTGCCCCAAAACGTGGCCGTGGTGCTCAGTCTTCTCCACGTCCTACATCGTTTTGGTTCCTTGGGCCACCGTTGTGCCCCAAAACGTGGTTGGGGTGCTCGGTCTTCTCTAGGATTCAGGTCCTACATCATTTGGGCTCCTTGGGTCTCCAAGGTGCCCCAAAACGTGGCTATGGGGCTCAGTCTTCTCCAGGCTTCTCATCCGATGTTGTTTTGGTTCTTTGGTCCACCGCTGTGGCCCAAAACGTGGTTGGGGTGCTCAGTCTTCTTTAGGTTCCACATCTGATGTTGTTTTGGTTTCTTGGATCACCGTTGTGCGTTGTCCTACATCGTTTGGGCTCCTTGGGACACTGTTGTGTCCCAAAACGTGGCCAGGCTCCACGTCCTACATCATTTGGGCTCCTTGGGACTCCAAGGCGCCCCAAAACGTGGCCGTGGTGCTCAATCTTCTCCAGGCTCCATGTCCTACATCATTTTGGTTCTTTGGGCCACCATGGTGTCCCCAAAACAGGGTTGAGGTGGTTGGTCTTCTCCAGGCTCCATATCCGCTCTTGTTTTGCCTTTTTCGGCCACCGTTGTGTCCCAAAACGTGGCCGTGGTGCTCAATCTTCTCCATCCTTCATGTCCTACATTGTTTTGGTTCCTTGGGCCACCGTTGTGCCCCAAAACGTGGTTGGGGTGCTCGGTCTTCTCTAGGTTCCACATCTGATGTCGTTCTGGTTTCTTGGATCACTGTTGTGCCCCAAAACGTGGCCACGGTGCTCAGTCTTCTCCATGTCCTACATCATTTGGGTTCCTTGGTCCACTGTCGTGCCCCAAAACGTGGTCGGGGTGCTCAGTCTTCTCCAGGCTCTGTATCCGACCTTGTTTTGCCTCTTTTGGCCACCGTTGTGTCCCGAAACGTGGCCACGGTGCTCAATCTTCTCCACGTCCTACATCATTTGGGCTCCTTGGGACTCCAAGGTGCCCCAAAATGTGGCCGTGGTGCTCAATCTTCTCCAGGCTCCATGTCCTACAGCATTTGGGTTCCTTGGGCCACCAAGGTGCCCCGGAACGTGACCAGGCTCCACATCCTACATCATTCGGGCTCCTCATGTCACCCCAAAACGCGTCCGTGGCGCTCGGTCTTCTGTCCCCGTCTGTGTCTCTCCAGGGTGACATCTCCCCATGCCACCACCTCCCGTGTCCCTTCCCCACCCTATTGCCCCCATGTCCTCCACAGGGACATCTCCTGAGGCCACCCCACCACTTTGGGGACATCCCCATGTCCCCGTGGCTGATGTCCCCATGTCCCCATGACTGATGTCCCCGTGTCCCCATGGTTGATGTCCCCCATCCCCACTCCACCACCACACCCGTGCCTCTCACGTGTCCCTTCCCCATCATATTGTCCCCATGTCCTCCACGGGGACACCTCCTGAGGCCACCCCACCCCCTTGGGGACATCCCCGTGTCCCCGTGGTTGATGTCCCTGTGGTTGATGTCCCCCATCCCCACGTCACCACCACACCCGTGCCTCTCACGTGTCCCTTCCCCACCCTATTGTCCCCATGTCCTCCACAAGGACACCTGAGGCCACCTCAGCACTTTGGGGACATCCCCGTGTCCCCGTGGCTGATGTCCCTGTGGTTGATGTCCCCGTGTCCCCGTGGCTGATGTCCCCCATCCCCACGTCACCACCACACCCGTGCCTCTCACGTGTCCCTTCCCCGCCCTACTGTCCCCATGTCCTCCACAAGGACACCTGAGGCCACCCCACCCCCTTGGGGACATCCCCGTGTCCCCGTGGCTGATGTCCCCGTGTCCCAGTGGCTGATGTCCCCATGTCCCCGTGGCTGATGTCCCCCATCCCCACGTCACCACCACACCCGTGCCTCTCATGTGTCCCGTCCCCATCCTATTGTCCCCATGTCCTCCACGGGGACACCCGAGGCCACCCCACCCCCTTGGGGACGTCCCCGTGTCCCAGTGGCTGATGTCCCCGTGTCCCCGTGGCTGATGTCCCAGTGGCTGATGTCCCCATGTCCCTGTGGCTGATGTCCCCCATCCCCACGTCACCACCACACCCGTGCCTCTCATGTGTCCCGTCCCCATCCTATTGTCCCCATGTCCTCCACGGGGACACCTGAGGCCACCCCACCCCCTTGGGGACATCCCCGTGTCCCCGTGGCTGATGTCCCCGTGTCCCAGTGGCTGATGTCCCCATGTCCCCGTGGCTGATGTCCCTGTGGTTGATGTCCCCGTGTCCCCGTGGCTGATGTCCCCCATCCCCACGTCACCACCACACCCGTGCCTCTCATGTGTCCCGTCCCCATCCTATTGTCCCCATGTCCTCCACGGGGACACCCGAGGCCACCCCACCCCCTTGGGGACATCCCCGTGTCCCCGTGGCTGATGTCCCCGTGTCCCAGTGGCTGATGTCCCCATGTCCCCGTGGCTGATGTCCCTGTGGTTGATGTCCCCGTGTCCCCGTGGCTGATGTCCCCCATCCCCACGTCACCACCACACCCATGCCTCTCACGTGTCCCTTCCCCGCCCTACTGTCCCCATGTCCTCCACAAGGACACCTGAGGCCACCCCACCCCCTTGGGGACATCCCCGTGTCCCCGTGGCTGATGTCCCCGTGTCCCCGTGGCTGATGTCCCTGTGGTTGATGTCCCCGTGTCCCCGTGGCTGATGTCCCCCATCCCCACGTCACCACCACACCCGTGCCTCTCATGTGTCCCGTCCCCATCCTATTGTCCCCATGTCCTCCACGGGGACACCTGAGGCCACCCCACCCCCTTGGGGACATCCCCGTGTCCCCGTGGCTGATGTCCCCATGTCCCCGTGGCTGATGTCCCTGTGGTTGATGTCCCCGTGTCCCCGTGGCTGATGTCCCCCATCCCCACGTCACCACCACACCCGTGCCTCTCATGTGTCCCGTCCCCATCCTATTGTCCCCATGTCCTCCACGGGGACACCCGAGGCCACCCCACCCCCTTGGGGACGTCCCCGTGTCCCCGTGCCTGATGTCCCCATCCTTGTCCCTCGCAGGTGGCTCCAGTGGCTCGTCCAACGACAACCGCAGCTACCGCTACAGCAACCGCTACTACGGGAGCGCGGCCCCCGCGCACACCGACTACGAGATGCAGAGCCCCCAGGTACGGCCCCGGGGGGCACCCATGGGTGGCCCCGCGCCCGGGGGACGCTTCGGGTGGGTGGCACGGACCTCAGGGGTGGCCCGGTCCCAGCGGGCGGGAGAGGTGGAAATTGGGGATCCGCTTGTGGTCTTGGTGGGATCTTGGGGACCTCTGTGGGTGTGGTGGGGCCTTGGGGACCTCCATGACCGTGGTGGGACCTTGGGGACCTCCATGATCTTGGTGGGACCGTGGGGATCTCCCTTTGGGACCTCTCTGGCCATGGTGGGACCTTGGGGACCTCCCTGATCATGGTGGGACCTCCCTTGGGGACCTCCATGATCTTGGTGGCACCTTGGGGACCTCCCTTGGGGACCTCCATGACCATGGTGGGACCATGGGGACCTCTGGTGGGACCTCCCTTGGGGACCTCCATGATCTTGGTGGCACCTTGGGGACCTCCCTTGGGGACCTCCATGACCATGGTGGGACCATGGGGACCTCTGGTGGGACCTCCCTTGGGGACCTCCATGATCTTGGTGGCACCTTGGGGACCTCCCTTGGGGACCTCCATGACCATGGTGGGACCATGGGGACCTCCCTGATCATGGTGGGACCTCCCTTGGGGACCTCCATGATCTTGGTGGCACCTTGGGGGCCTCCCTTGGGGACCTCCATGACCATGGTGGGACCATGGGGACCTCCATGACCGTGGTGGGACCTCCCTTGGGGACTTCTTTGGCCATGGTGGCACCTTGGGGACCTCCCTGACCATGGTGGGACCTCCCTTGGTGACCTCCCTGGTCATGATGGGACCTTGGGGACCTCCCTGACCATGGTGGCACCTTGGGGACCTCCCTTGGGGACCTCCTTGGTCATGATGGGACCTTGGGGACCTCCATGACCATGGTGGCACCTTGGGGACACCCCTGGTCACACTGGGTGGCCTTGGGGGACCCCATGGCCACGTGACACCCATGGCCGCAAGGTAGGGACCCCGTAACCACGTGCCCACCACCCTAGGGACCCCATAACCATGTGCTCCCCGCTTTAGGGACCCCATGGCCACAAGTTGAGGACCTTGGGGACCCCGTAACCACCTGCCCCCACCTTGGGGACCCCATGGCCACAAGGTAGGGACCCCAGGGACCCCATAACAATGTGACCCTCACCCTGGGGACCCCATAGTCACTAGGTAGGGACCCCATAACCAGTAGGTAGGGACCTTGGGGACCCCATAACCACCAAATGGTGACCCCGGGGACCCCATAACCACGTGCCCCCACCTTGGGGACCCCATAACCACAAGACGGGGACCCCATAACCACAAGGTGAGGACCTTGGAGACCCCATAACCACAAAGTGGTGTCCCTGGGGACCCTATAACCATGTGTCCCCACCCTAGGGACCCCATAACCATGTGCTCCAACCTTAGGGACCCCATAGTCACTAGGTAGGGACCCCATAACCAGTAGGTAGGGACCTTGGGGACCCCATAACCACCAAATGGTGACCCCGGGGACCCCATAACCACGTGCCCCCACCTTGGGGACCCCATAACCACCAAATGGTGACCCCGGGGACCCCATAACCACGTGCCCCCACCTTGGGGACCCCATAACCACCGAATGGTGACCCCGGGGACCCCATAACCACGTGCCCCCACCTTGGGGACCCCATAACCACCAAATGGTGACCCCGGGGACCCCATAACCACGTGCCCCCACCTTGGGGACCCCATAACCACCAAATGGTGACCCTGGGGACCCCATAACCACGTGCCCCCACCTTGGGGACCCCATAACCACAAGGCAGGGACCCCATACCCAGAAAATGGTGCCCCTGGGGACCCCATAACCCCCTCCCCTCACCTTAGGGACCCCATAACCACAAGGCAGGGACGCTGGGGACACCATAACCACCAAATGGGGCCCCGGGGGACCCCATAACCATGGGCCCCCACCTTGGGGACCCCATAGCCACAAGGTAGGGACCTTGGGGACACGATAACCACCAAATGGTGACCCTGGGGACCCCATAACCACGTGCCCCCACCTTGGGGACCCCATAACCACAAGATGGGGACCCCATAACCACAAGGTGAGGACCTTGGAGACCCCATAACCACAAAGTGGTGTCCCTGGGGACCCTATAACCATGTGTCCCCACCCTAGGGACCCCATAACCATGTGCTCCAACCTTAGGGACCCCATAGTCACTAGGTAGGGACCCCATAACCAGTAGGTAGGGACCTTGGGGACCCCATAACCACCAAATGGTGACCCCGGGGACCCCATAACCACGTGCCCCCACCTTGGGGACCCCATAACCACTGAATGGTGACCCCGGGGACCCCATAACCACGTGCCCCCACCTTGGGGACCCCATAACCACCAAATGGTGACCCCGGGGACCCCATAACCACGTGCCCCCACCTTGGGGACCCCATAACCACCAAATGGTGACCCCGGGGACCCCATAACCACGTGCCCCCACCTTGAGGACCCCATAACCACAAGGCAGGGACCCCATACCCAGAAAATGGTGCCCCTGGGGACCCCATAACCCCCTCCCCTCACCTTAGGGACCCCATAACCACAAGGCAGGGACGCTGGGGACACCATAACCACCAAATGGGGCCCCGGGGGACCCCATAACCATGGGCCCCCACCTTGGGGACCCCATAGCCACAAGGTAGGGACCTTGGGGACACGATAACCACCAAATGGTGACCCTGGGGACCCCATAACCACGTGCCCCCACCTTGGGGACCCCATAACCACAAGATGGGGACCCCATAACCACAAGGTGAGGACCTTGGAGACCCCATAACCACAAAGTGGTGTCCCTGGGGACCCTATAACCATGTGTCCCCACCCTAGGGACCCCATAACCATGTGCTCCAACCTTAGGGACCCCATAGTCACTAGGTAGGGACCCCATAACCAGTAGGTAGGGACCTTGGGGACCCCATAACCACCAAATGGTGACCCCGGGGACCCCATAACCACGTGCCCCCACCTTGAGGACCCCATAACCACAAGGCAGGGACCCCATACCCAGAAAATGGTGCCCCTGGGGACCCCATAACCCCCTCCCCTCACCTTAGGGACCCCATAACCACAAGGCAGGGACGCTGGGGACACCATAACCACAAAATGGGGCCCCGGGGGACCCTATAACCATGGGCCCCCACCTTGGGGACCCCATAGCCACAAGGTAGGGACCTTGGGGACACGATAACCACCAAATGGTGACCCTGGGGACCCCATAACCACGTGCCCCCACCTTGGGGACCCCATAACCACAAGAGGGGGACCCCATAACCACAAGGTGAGGACCTTGGAGACCCCATAACCACAAAGTGGTGTCCCTGGGGACCCTATAACCATGTGTCCCCACCCTAGGGACCCCATAACCATGTGCTCCAACCTTAGGGACCCCATAGTCACTAGGTAGGGACCCCATAACCAGTAGGTAGGGACCTTGGGGACCCCATAACCACCAAATGGTGACCCCGGGGATCCCATAACCACGTGCCCCCACCTTGGGGACCCCATAACCACAAGACGGGGACCCCATAACCAAGTATCCCCACCCTAGGGACCCCATAACCACGAGGTAGGGACCCCATAACCAGTAGGTGGGGACCTTGGGGACCCCATAACCACCAACTGGTGACCCCGGGGACCCCATAACCACGTGCCCCCACCTTGAGGACCCCATAACCACAAGGCAGGGACCCCATACCCAGAAAATGGTGCCCCTGGGGACCCCATAACCCCCTCCCCTCACCTTAGGGACCCCATAACCACAAGGCAGGGACGCTGGGGACACCATAACCACCAAATGGGGCCCCGGGGGACCCCATAACCATGGGCCCCCACCTTGGGGACCCCATAGCCACAAGGTAGGGACCTTGGGGACCCCATAACCACCAAATGGTGACCCTGGGGACCCCATAACCACGTGCCCTCACCTTGAGGACCCCATAACCACAAGAGGGGGACCCCATAACCACAAGGTGAGGACCTTGGAGACCCCATAACCACAAAGTGGTGTCCCTGGGGACCCTATAACCACGTGTCCCCACCCTAGGGACCCCATAACCATGTGTTCCAACCTTAGGGACCCCATAGTCACTAGGTAGGGACCCCATAACCAGTAGGTAGGGACCTTGGGGACCCCATAACCACCAACTGGTGACCCCGGGGACCCCATAACCACGTGCCCCCACCTTGGGGACCCCATAACCACCAAATGGTGACCCCGGGGACCCCATAACCACGTGCCCCCACCTTGAGGACCCCATAACCACAAGGCAGGGACCCCATACCCAGAAAATGGTGCCCCTGGGGACCCCATAACCCCCTCCCCTCACCTTAGGGACCCCATAACCACAAGGCAGGGATGCTGGGGACACCATAACCACAAAATGGGGCCCCAGGGGACCCCATAACCATGGGCCCCCGCCTTGGGGACCCCATAGCCACAAGGTAGGGACCTTGGGGACCCCATAACCACCAAATGGTGACCCTGGGGACCCCATAACCACGTGCCCCCACCTTGGGGACCCCATAACCACAAGAGGGGGACCCCATAACCACAAGGTGAGGACCTTGGAGACCCCATAACCACAAAGTGGTGTCCCTGGGGACCCTATAACCACGTGTCCCCACCCTAGGGACCCCATAACCATGTGCTCCAACCTTAGGGACCCCATAGTCACTAGGTAGGGACCCCATAACCAGTAGGTAGGGACCTTGGGGACCCCATAACCACCAAATGGTGACCCCGGGGACCCCATAACCACGTGCCCCCACCTTGGGGACCCCATAACCACCAAATGGTGACCCCGGGGACCCCATAACCACGTGCCCCCACCTTGAGGACCCCATAACCACAAGGCAGGGACCCCATACCCAGAAAATGGTGCCCCTGGGGACCCCATAACCCCCTCCCCTCACCTTAGGGACCCCATAACCACAAGGCAGGGACGCTGGGGACACCATAACCACAAAATGGGGCCCCGGGGGACCCTATAACCATGGGCCCCCACCTTGGGGACCCCATAGCCACAAGGTAGGGACCTTGGGGACACGATAACCACCAAATGGTGACCCTGGGGACCCCATAACCACGTGCCCCCACCTTGGGGACCCCATAACCACAAGAGGGGGACCCCATAACCACAAGGTGAGGACCTTGGAGACCCCATAACCACAAAGTGGTGTCCCTGGGGACCCTATAACCATGTGTCCCCACCCTAGGGACCCCATAACCATGTGCTCCAACCTTAGGGACCCCATAGTCACTAGGTAGGGACCCCATAACCAGTAGGTAGGGACCTTGGGGACCCCATAACCACCAAATGGTGACCCCGGGGACCCCATAACCACGTGCCCCCACCTTGGGGACCCCATAACCACCAAATGGTGACCCCGGGGACCCCATAACCTTGTACCCCCACCTTAGGGACCCCATACCCAGTAGGTAGGGACCTTGGGGACCCCAAAACCATAAAATGGTGCCCTTGGGGACCCCATAACCCCCTCCCCTCACCTTAGGGCCCCCAAAACCCCAGGGCAGGGGCCCCATAACCTTGTGCCCCCACCCTAGGGCCCCCATAACCCCAAGGCAGAGCCCCCCCCCCCCAACCCCCCCAAACCCCATAACCCCCCCCCCCCCCCAAACCCCACTAACCCCTCTCTGTCTCTCTCTCTTCTCCCCCCCCAGGGCCCCCCAGCGCAGCCCCCGCGGCCGTGGCCCGCCGGGGGGGGCACGGACGCCCCCCCCCACCCCATCCCCGACGCCTTCCCCCCGCTGGCCGCCCCCAAACCGCCCCCCCTCCTCCCCCCCCCAGCTGGGGGGGGCACCGCCACCGCCCCCCCCCCTTCCTCCGCAGCGCCCCCCCCCCCCCCTCCTCCTCCTCCTCCTCCTCCTCCTCCTCCTCCTCCTCCCCCCCCCCTCCCTCCCTCCGCCGCCCCCCCACCCCAAAACCCGCCCCCCCCGCTTTTGGGGGCCCCCCCCTCCTTCCCCCGCCCCCACTACCACCACCACCACCACCACCACCACCACCACCACCACCAGCACCCCCCCCCGCCGCCGCCCCCCCCGGCCCCCCCCCCAGCCGAACGGATGGAGCTGGGGGCCCCCCACCCGCCGCCCCCCCCTCCGCCGCCCCCCCCCCCGCCGCCGCCGCCGCCGCCGCCCCCCCCCCCCCGCCAGCACCCGGACTGCCACCCCTTCGCCCCCCCCCCCTCCTCGGCTTTCCGGACTCGAGGGGGGGCCACCGCCGCCGCCGCCGCCGCCGCCGTCGTCGTCGCCCCCCCCCTCCTCAATTCTTCTGGGGGGGGGGCGCCGCACCCCAACGAAGCCCCCCCCAGGCCCCCTTACGGGGGTCCCCACCTGCGGGGGGGGGGGCGCCCCGACCGCGAGGACTCGGCCATCTTGGGCGTCTGCGGCCCCCAGAGCACCGCCGCCAGCTCTTGACGGCCCCCCCCTCCGCGCTTTTATTAATTATTAATTAATTAATTAATTAATTATTTGGGGGGGGGGGGGAGGGAGGTGGGGGGGGGGGCGTCGATTTATTATTATTGTTTTTTTTTTTTATTTTATTTTAATAGGACTCGGCGCGAAACGGCCCCAAAAATGGGGGGGGGGGGGGGGGTGAGTGGGTGGGGGGGCTCTTTGGGGGTGGGGGGGGGCGTCCTGGTATTTATCCCCCCCCCCCCCTTTTATTTTGGGGGGGGGGGGGCGCTCCTGGGGGGGGCACCCGCTTTTGGGGGAGGCACCCACCCATCTGGGGGGGGACCCATTTCGGGGGGGGAGGGGTCACCCACTCCTGGGGGGAGGGGGTCACCCACTCTGGGGGGGGGGGCGACCCACTTCTGGGGGGGTGGGGTCACGCACTCCTGGGGGGGGGGGGGGAGCAACCCATTTTAGGGCGCCCCCCCCCCCCCCCCCCACCCATTTCGGGGTGGGGGCACCCATTTTAGGCCCCCCCCTCACCTTTTTTTATGGGGGGGGGGGTCCGCCCAATTTGGGGGTCACTCTTTTTTTGGGGGGGGGGTCACCCTATTTGTGGGGAGGGGTGGCCCTATTTGGGGGGGGGGGGGGGGGGGGGGTCACCCCTTTTAGGCTCACCCACCTGATGCGGGGGGGGGGGGGGGGGGCAGCCACAGTTTCCACGGGGCGCACACCCATGGGTGGGGTCCCCACCCCTTTTCTCCCCCCTCCACCCCCCCCCATCTTTTAGGGTTTTTGCCTCGGTTCGGATTTTTTGGGTCGTTTCGGTTTTGTTTTGGGTTGTTTGGTTTTTTTTTGTCTTTTTTTGCCTTTTTTTTTTTTGTTTGTTTTTCTCTTTAATTTATTGTACCAGACGGCGCGCGGGCCCCCCCCCCACCCCCCCCACCCCCCCCCAAACCCCCCCCCCCCCCCCCCGGGTGCCCCCCCCCCAAAAAAAATTTGGGGGAGGGGGTTGTGGGGGGGTCAAAAGGAGGGGGGGGGGTCGCGGGTGGGGGTGGGGGGGGGGGCAGCCTCCAACGGCGCCCCGGGGGAGGCCGGTGAATAAAAATAGTGACGGCAGCCGCCCGCGGGTCCCTCACTGCTGGGGGGGGGGGTCCATAGGGGCCGGGGGGTCCTATAGGGGATGGGGGGGGCTATATGGGTGGGGGGGGGCCATAGGGGCCGGGGAGGGCTATAGGGGCAGCGGAGGGGGTTATAGGGACGGAGGCAGGGATTATAGGGGCTGGGGGGGGGTGCCGATAGGGGATGGGGGGCTATAGGGGATGGGGGGGGCCTATAGGGATGGGGGGGGGGGCCTATGAGGGGCCGGGGAGGGCTATAGGGCAGCGGGAGGGGGTTCAGGGACCGAGGCGGGATTATAGGGGCTGGGGGGGGGGCCTATAGGGGATGGGAGGTCGCTATATGGATGGGGGGGGGGGCCTCTTAGGGTCCCGGGGAGGGCTATAGGGCAAGCGGGAGGGGGTTATAGGGAACCGGAGGCAGGATTTAGGGGCTGGGGGTGGGCCTATAGGGAATGGGGGGGGGCTATAGGGGGTGGGAGGTCCTATAGGGGATGGGGGGGGGGACCTATAGGTGCCGGGGAGGGCTATAGGCATGCGGGAAGGTGGGGTATAGGGACCGAGCAGGGTTATAGGGGCTGGGGGGGGGCCTATAGGGGCTGGGGGTGGCCTATGAGGGGCTGGGGGGGGTCTATCAGGGGAATGGGGGGGGGGGGCCTATAGGGGCCGGGGAGGGCTTATAGGACAGCGGGAGGGGGTTAATAGGGAACCGGATGCAGGGATTATAGGGGCTGGGGGGGGGCCTATAGGGATGGGGGGGCTATAGGGATGGGAGGTCCTATAGGGGATGGGGGGGGCCTATAGGGGCGCGGGGAGGGCTATAGGCGCAGCGGGAGGGGGTTATAGGGACCGAGGCTAGGGATTATAGGGGCTGGGGGGGGGCGATAGGGGATGGTGGGGCCTATAGGGGATGGGTGGGGCCTATAGGGGATGGTGGGGGGGGCCTAGAGGGGCCCGGGAGGTCTATATGGGCAGCGAGGGGGTTATAGGACCCGAGGCAGGGATTATGGTGCTTGTGGGGGGGGCCTATAGGGGATGGGGGGGGCTATAGGGGATGGGGAGGTCCTATAGGGGGTGGGGGGGGGGCCTATAGGGGCCGGGGGAGGGCTATAGGGGCAGCGGAGGCGGTTATAGGGACCGGAGGCTAGGGTTATAGGGCTGGGGGGGGGACTATAGGGGATGGGGGGGCTATAGGGATTGGGGAGGTCCTATAGGGGATGGTGGGGGGGACCTATAGGTGCCGGGGAGGGGCTATATGGCAGCGGGAGGGGGTTATAGGGACCGGAGGCAGGGATTATAGGGGCTGGGGGGGGGGCCCTATAGGGGATGGGGGGGGGCTATAGGGGATGGGGAGTTCTTATAGGGGATGGGGGGGGGGGAACCTAATAGGTGCCGGGGAGGGCTATAGGGGCAGCGGGAGGGGGTTATAGGGACCGGAGGGCAGGGATTATAGGGGCTGGGGGGGGGACTGCTATAGGAACATGGGGGGGCTATAGGGGATGGGGGGGCCTATATGGGATGGGGGGGGGGGCCTATAGGGGCCGGGGAGGCTATAGGTGGCAGCGGGAGGGGGTTTAGTAGGAACCGGAGGCAGGGATATATGGCTGGGGGGGGGGCCTATAGGGGCTGGGGGGCTATAGGGGATGGGGGGGGGCCTATAGGGGATGTGGGGGGGCCTATAGGGGCCGGGGCGGGCGATATATGGGCAGCGGAGGGGTTTTATAGGGACCCGGAGGCAGGGGATTCTAGGGGCTGGGGGGGGGCCTATAGGGGCTGGGGGGGCCTATTAGGGGATGGGGGGGGCACTATATAGGGGATGGGGGGGGGGGACTATAGGGGCCGGGGAGGGCTATAGGGGGCAGCGCGGGAGGGGTTTATAGGGACCGGAGGCAGGGATTATAGGGACGGGGGGGGGGCCTATAGGGGAATGGGGGGGGCTATAGGGGATGGGGGGGCCTATAGGGATGGGGGGGGGCCTATAGAGGGGCCTGTGAGGGCTATATGGGCAAGGGGGGGAGTGGCCTCTAGGGGCCGGAGGCAGGGATTATATGGGCTGGGGGGGGGCCTATAGGGGCTGTGGAGGGGGCTAATAGGGATGGGGTGGGCCCTATAGGGGATGGGGGGGGGGCCTCTAGGGGGATGGGGGGCCGGGGAGGGCTAATAGGTGCAGGCGGGAGGGGGTTACTAAGGGACCGAGGCAGGATTATAGGGGCTGATGGGGAGCCTATAGGGCTGGGGGGGGCTATAGGGGATGGGGGGGGCTATAGGGGATGGGGGGGGGGGGCCTCGAGGGGCCGGGGAGGGCTAATAAGGGGCAGCGGGAGGGGGGGTATAGAGGACTGGAGGCAGGGATTAATAGGGGCCTGGGGGACCTATAGGGTATGGGGGTGGCCCATATAGGGGATGGGTGGGGGCTATTAGGGGATGGGGGGCGGGCCTATAGGGTCCGGGAGGGCTATAGGGGGCAACGGGAGTGGGGGGTGGGGGTTATAGGGACCGGAGTCAGGGATTATAGGCGGGGGGGTGGATTATAGGGGAGGGGGGGGGGCTATAGGGGATGGGGAGGTCCTATAGGGGGGCTGGGTGGGGGTTTATGGGGCCAGAGGGGGGGGGATTCTAGTGGCTGGGGTGGGCTTTTAGGGGCTGCGGAGGGCATTCTAGGGGGGTCGGGGAAGGGAGGTAACAGGGGCTGGGGCGGGGGGGCTTTATAGGGGCCAGAGGGGCGGATTATAGGGATTGTGGGGGGGGTTTATAGGGACTAGAGAGGGGGATTATAGAGGCTTGCGGGTGGACCTCTAGGGGCTGGGGGGGTATAGGGGCTGGGGGAGGGGGGTATAGAGGCCCCTATAGTGGGATGGGGGGGCAACTATAAGGGGCTGGCGGAGGGGCGCCTATAGGGGCTTGCGGGGGACATATAGGGTACAGGGGGAGGGGGTTATAGGGGCTTGGGGGGGCTATAGGGGACAGATAGAGGATTATAGCGGACCTTGGGGGGGTTATAGGACCAGAGGGGGGGATTATAGAGGCTTGGGCGGGGGGGACTATTAGGGTGGTGGGGGGGCCATCACTAGGGGGATGGTGGGGTGCTATAGGGGCTGGGGAGGAGATTATAGGGGCTGGGGATGTTCCTATAAATAAGGGGATGGACAGAGGGGGTTTATAGGGGCCCGGGGGGGCATATAGGGGCCGGGGGATTGCCTATAGGAAAAAGTCAGGGGTTGGGGGTTTTATATTTTATTGGTCTGGGGAGGGGCTTATAGGGGGACCAGCGAGGGGGGGGGGAAATTATAAGGGACGGGGGGCTATCTATAGGTGCTGAGGGGGGGAGAGGCTATAGGGGTTTTGGGGGGAAGTCCCTATAGGGGATGGGAGAGGGGGGTTATATGGGCTGGCGCGGCGGGGCCTATAGCGGGCTGGGTGAGCCTATAGGGGCGGGGGGTATGGCTATGGGGCAGGGGGGAGGGGGTCATATGGACCACTATAAACATCCCCTAAATACACCCCTAAAGCCCTCCACAGGGACCCCACTAAAATACCAACAGGACCCTCTTTAGTCCCCACAGAACCCCCCAAAATACCCTCTGTGAGACCCCCTATAGCCCCCCCGGACACCCCTAAATACCCCCTGAGACCTCCTATAGCCCCCTTTAGGACCCCTTTAATGACTACCCCCTGCGAGACCCCCTGATAAAACGCCCCCAGGAACCCCCTAAATTACACTCTAGACCACCTATAGTCCCCACCAGCATCCCCCAAATACCCTGAGACCCCCTATAGCCCTCCCCAGAACCCCCCAAATCTCCACTGAGACCCCCTGTAGCACACCCCCAGGACACTCTAAAATACCCCCTAGACCCCTTATTAGGCCCCCCACAGCACCCCCCAAATCCCCCCCCTGAGGACCCCCTGTAGCCCCCCGTGACCCCCTAAATACCCCCTGAGACCTACTATAAGCCCCCTTAGGACGCCCCTAAATTACCCCCTGACGAACACCCAATAAACCCCCTCAGAGACCCCTAAATACCTATAGACGCACCTATCCCCCCCAGGACCCCCTAAAAAAAAAACAAATACCCTCTGAGACCACCTATAGAGCCCTCCCCAGAACCCCCCAATCTCCACCTGAGACCACCTGTATCCCCTGAGGACACCTCTACATACCCCCTAGACCCTTATAGCCCCCCAGCAACCCCCCAGATGCCCCCCCCTGAGACCCCCTGTAAGCCCCCCGGACCCCTAAATAACCCTGAGAACCTCCTATACCCCCTTAGGGACCCCCTAAATACCCTCTGAGACCCCTAGTAAACGCCCCCAGGACCCCCTAACATACCCTCTAGACCGACCTATATAAGCCCCCCCAGCATTCCCCCCAAAAATAAACCCCTGAGACCCCCTATAAGCCCTCCCCAGAACCCACCCAGATCTCCCCTGATAGCCCCTGTAAGCCCCCCAGTACACCCCAAATACCCCCTAACCCTTATAAGCCCCCCAGCACCCCCCAAATTCCCCTTAAAAACCCTACTGTAGCCCCCCCGGAACACCCGAAATAACCCCCTGAGACCCCCTCTAACGCTCCCAAAGGACGACCCCCTAAATACCCTCTAGATCCACCTATAGCCCCCCCAGCACTCCCCCAAATACCCCTGAGGACCCCCTATAGCCCTCCCCAGAACCCCCCAATCTCCCCTGAGTACCCCCGGTACCCCCCCAGGACACTCTAAAAATACCACCTCGACCCCCTTTTATAGCCCCCCCAGCCACCCCCCAAATCCCCCCCCTGAGGAGACCCACTGTAGCCCCCCCGGACCCCCTAAATACCCCCTGAGACCTCCCTATAGCCCCCTTAGACCCCTCTACAATACCACCTGAGACCCCCTTATAAACGCACCACCAAGGAACCCCCTAAATACCCTCTAGACCACCTATAGCCCCCCCAGCATGCCTCCCAAAATACCCCTGAGATACCCCTATAGCCCTCCCCAGAACCCCCACCAAATCTCCCCTGAGACCCCCTATAGCCACCCAGGACAATCTAAAATACCCCCTAGACCCCTATTATAGCCCCCCCCAGCACCCCCCCAATCCCCCCCTGAGACGCCCCTGTAGCCCCCCCGGACCCCCCTAACTTACCCCTTGATACCTCCTATAGCCCCCTTAGGACCCACATAAATACCACCTGAGACCCCCCTATAACGCCCACAGGACCCCCAAATACCCTCTGAACCACCTATAGCCCCCCCACATCCCCAAATACCCCTGACACCCCCTAATAGCCCTCCCCAGAACCCCCCCAAATCTCCCCTGAGACCCCCTATAGCCCCCCCAGGACACTCTAAATACCCCCTAGACCCCTTATAGCCCCCCCAGCACCCCCCAAATCCCCCCCTGAGACCCCCTGTAGCCCTACCTGGACCCCATAAATACCCCTGAGACCCCCCTATAGCCCCCCAGGACCCCCTAAATACCCCCTAGACCCCTTATAACCCCCAAGTACCCCCCAATCCCACCTGAGACCCCCTATAGCCCTCCCAAGAACCCCCTAAATACCCCCTGAGACCCCCTATAACGCCCCCAGGACCCCCTAAATACCCCCTAGACCCTCCTCCCATGCCCCCCCCCCCAATACACCTTAGCCCCCACATATACCCCTACAAGTGTGTGTGTGTGGGGGGCAGCACCTATAGGTCCCCCCCCACCCCCCTGTTGGGGAACCCGGGGCCCCCACCCTGACCCCGAGGCGCGGAAGGGACCGGGGCGTCCCCGGGTCCCACCCTGGCTTAACCGTGCCCCGTGACTCAGCCCCACAGGGCCAGTGCTTCCCAGTTGGCTACTGGGATGTACTGGGAGGGGATGGGGGGGGGGGGGGGGTGGTGTGGTCACTGGGGACCCCCGAGTCATTGGGGGGGGGGGGGGGGGCTCTGTTGGGTAATGAGCCCCAAATCATGGCTGGGAGACCCCTTTATAGGACAGGGATGGGTGGGAGACACCCACCCCCCCCCCCCCCATATGGCGCAGGGACCCCCATAGGGTTGGGTGGGAGACCCCCTTGTTGGGCAATGACCCCAAAATCGTGGCTAGTGATGGGTGGGAGACCGCCCCCCCCACCCCCCCCACCCCCAATATGGGGCAGGGACCCCCATAGTGATGGATCAGAGACCCCAATATGGGGCAGGGACCCCTATAGGGATGGGTGGGAGCCCCCCTTGTAGGGTAATGACCCCAAGACCATGGGTGCTGATGGGTGGGAGACTCCCCCCCCCCCACACCCCCCCCAATATGGGGCAGGGACCCCCCCCCCCCCATAGTGATGGATCAGAGACCCCAATATGGGGCAGGGACCCCTATAGGGATGGGTGGGAGCCCCCCTTGTAGGGTAATGACCCCAAGACCATGGGTGCTGATGGGTGGGAGACTCCCCCCCCCTCTATGGGGCAGGGACCCCTATAGGAATGGGTGGGAGACCCCAATATGGGGCAGGGACCCCCTATAGGAATGGGTGGGAGACCCCAATATGGGGCAGGGACCTGAATAGTTACGGATCAGAGACCCCGATATGGGGCAGGGACCCCCCCTTAGGGATGGGTAGAAACCCCCTCTATGGGGCAGGGACCCCCATAGGGGTGGATGGGAGCTCCCTCTATGGGTGCAAGACCCCCTTTGTTGGGTAATGACCCCCTCCCCCCCAAAACATGGCTAGTGATGGGGGGGAGACCCCCCCCTCTATGGGGCAGAGACAACCCCCCCCCCCCCCCATAGGGATGGTTGGGACCCCCCCCTCAGTTTTTGGCCCATGACCCCCAACCAACCTTGACACGATTCCCGCTCAGGGCCACGTCAGCCCCGGGCCCTGCCCTGCCCCACAAGTTGCCCCATCGCGGGCGGGCGGCGCCCCCCCCCCCCCCCCCCCCCCCCCCCCAGCGGGGCGAATCCTTCCGTCGCGCCCCGCGGGGCCGTGCCGGGATAAAAGCTCCGGGTCGCGGGGAGACGCCGGGAAGGAGCCGACCGGCTGCAGGTGAGCCAGGATGGGTTTGGCCCCCGGGGGTAAATTTGGGTTTTTTTTCCCCCCGCCACCACCCCCCAGGGGTAAATTTTGGGGTTGATTTTGCCCCCAGGGGTGACTTCTGGGGTCTTCTTTTAGCCCCAGGTGCAGGTTCAGGGTTTTTTTTTTGCCCCCTTGGGGCTGATTTGGGGGCTTTTTTGCCTTTAGGGACAAATCTGGGGTCTTTGTTTGCCCCAAGGACAGATTCAGTGCCTCCTTTTGCCCCTAGGGGCAAATTTGGGGTCTCTTTTTGCCCCCAAGGGCATCTTTTAGGGTCTTCTTTTGCCCCCACGTGCAGGTTCAGGGGTTTTTTTTTGCCCCCTTGGGGCAGATTTGGGGTCTTCTTTTGCCCCTAGGGGCAAATCTGGGGTCTTCTTTAGCTCCAAGGACAGATTCAGTCCCTTATTTTGCCCCTAGGGGCAAATTTGGGGTCTCCTTTTGCCCCCAGGTGCAGGTTCAAGGGCTTCTTTAGCCCCTCTGCGGCAGATTTGGGTCTTTTGCCCCCAGGGACAGACTCAGGGTCATTTTTTGCCCCCCAAGGGCAGACTCGGTGCCTCAGTTTCCCCTTGGGGCAAACCTGGGGTCTTTGCTTGCCCCTGGGGACAATTTTAGGACACCCCCCCCCCCCCCCCCCCACTCCATCCTAGGGCACATCCAACCCCTTTGTACCCCTCCATGGCTGTTTCTGGACCCCATTTACCCTAAGGGGAAGATCCTGCCCCTTAATTACCCCCCCCCGGGGGAAAATCCCAGCTCCTATTTGCCCCCGGGGCAGCTCAGGACCCCCATTTGCCCCCCCCTTTCTCCCCAGAATGCTGTCCCCACTCTCGGCCCTGCTGCTGCTGGCGGCGCTGGTGCTCCCCACCAAAGGTGAGCTCCGACACACATGTGCGGGGGGGGCACCTCTCTGACACGTGTGTCATCGCGTGTGCAAGGGGAAGGGGCACCTCTCCAACACGCGTGTGCAAGGTGTGGGGGGGGGGGGGTCACCTCCCCGACATGTGTGTTCGGGGAGGGGGGAAGAAGGTGATTTTGGGGAGGGATCGTGGGGGTCCCAGGCATGACGCGCACACGCGTGTGCCCCCCCCCCCCCCCGCAGCGAACACCAACAGCACGCGGGTTATCGGGGGGCGCCCCTGCACCCCCAGGAGCCAGCCCTGGCAGGTGGCCCTCTTCAAGGACATGCGGCTGCGCTGCGGCGGGACCCTCGTCCACCCCCAGTGGGTGCTCAGCGCCGCCCACTGCTACGTCCAAGGGTGAGCTGGTGGGGGGGAGAAAATTTTGGGGGGGGGGTGCCTCCGGGGGGAACCTCTTCTACCACCCCCATGGGACCCAGACCCCCTGGTGCTCCTTTGCTCTGTCTTTCTGCCCCTTTTCTTGGTGATGCTGCTTTTCACGTCAGCTCTGCCCAATTTTCACCTTAACTCTGCCCCTTTTCCGTGTTTCTGCTCTTTTACCCTTAACTCTGCCCCTTTTCTACATATTTCTGCCCTTTTCACCTTAACTCTGCCCCTTCTCTATTTATTTTTGCCCTTTTCACCTTAACTCTGCCCCTTCTCTATGTATTTCTACTCTTTTACCCTTAACTCTGCCCCTTTTTTACGTATTTCTGCCATTTTCACCTTAACTCTGCCCCTTTTCTATATATTTCTACTCTTTTACCCTTAACTCCACCCCTTTTCTACATATTTCTACACTTTTACCCTTAACTCTGCTATTTTCTATGTATTTCTGCCCCTTTTCACCTTAACTCTGCCCCCATTCACTTTAAAACTGCTCCTTTTCTGTGTTTCTGCTCTTTTAACCCAAATTCTGTTCCTTTTCACCTTGGCTCTGCCCCCATTCACCTTAACACTGCCCTTTTCTGTGTTTCTGCTTTTAACCCAAATTTTGCCCCCTTGTCACCTTAACTCTGCCTCCATTCACTTCAGCACTACCCCTTTTCTATTTTTCTGCTCTTTTAACCCAAATTCTGCCCCTTTTCACCTTAGTTCTGCCCCCACTCACTTTAACACTGCCTCTTTTCTGTGTTTCTGCTCTTTCGACCCAAATTCTGCCCCCTTTTCACCTTAACTCTGCCCTTTTCTCTGCATTTCTGCCCCTTTTCCCTTTAACTCTGCCCCCCAGTCTTCCTCCCTTAACTCCTTCCCCATTCCTCATCCCTCCCCCGGCCCCCTTAACCCTGCCCTTCCCACCCCACCGAGAGCCCCCCCCGGCCCCGCCGACCCTCCGAATTCTCCCACCACAGGCTGATGATGGTGCGTTTGGGCGAGTATAATCTGGGGAGCCTGGATGGGACGGAGCAGTTTCGCCTGGCGAGTCGCCTCGTCCGCCACCCCAGATACAACTACACCACCAAGGAGCACGACCTGATGCTGGTGCAGCTGCGCCGGCCAGTGAATTTGGGCCCCGCGGTGCGGATCCTGCCCCTGGGCACCCGCTGCCCCGCAGCCGGCACCCCCTGCCTCGTCTCGGGCTGGGGAACCACGACCAGCCCCCAGGGTATGAAGCCAAACTAAGGGGTTGGGGCCCAAAGTGGTAGTTGGGCCAAAAATGGTGGGAGAGACCATGGCGATGGGGTTCTTTGTGGTTGCGTGTCGTTGGGTTGACCCTAAAGTTGAGGATCTGGGCCCAAAGTGGAGGGGGAGACGACGGTGATGGTGGTCTTTGTGGTTGCATGTCAATGGGTTGACCCCAAAGTAGGAGATTTGGGCCCAAAATGGTGGGAGAGCCCATGAGGATGGGGTTCTTTGTGGTTGCGTGTTGTTGGGTTGACCTTAAAGTGGGGGATCTGGGCCCAAAGTGCAGGGGAAGACTATGGTGATGGCGGTCTTTGTGGCGTCATGTTAATGGGTTGACCCCAAAGTAGGAGATTTGGGCCCAAAGTGGAGGAGAAGACCACGGTGATGGTGACCTTTGTAGCGTCATATCAATGGTTTGACCCCAAAGGAAGAAATTTGGGCCCAAAATAGAGGGGAGACCATGGTGATGGAGGTCATTGTGGTTGCATGTCGTTGGGTTGACCCTAAAGTGGGGGATCTGGGCCCAAAGTGGAGGGGGAGACTATGTTGATGGTGGTCTTTGTAGCATCATGTCAATGGGTTGACCCCAAAGTAGGAGATTTGGGCCCAAAATAGAGGGGGAGGCCATGGCGATGGAGGTCTTTGAGGTGATATGTCAATGGGTTTACCTCAAATTGGGGTATTTGTGCCCAAAAAGGAGGGGGAGGCAATAATAATGGCAATTTTTGTAGTGTCATCAATGGATTGACCCCAAAGTATGGCCCCAGAGTGGAGGAATTTGAGCCCAAAATGGAGACGGATGCCATGATATGGGGCTTTTGGGAGTGGTCTGGCCCCAAAGTGATGGGATTTGAGCCCAAAATGAAAGGGGGAGGCCATGGGGATGGCAATTGCAATGGTGGTGTGTCAATAGGATGACCCCAAAGTTAGGGGGTGGGGCCCAAAATAAAGTGGGTTGGGAGAAGTATAATAGTGGGTTGACCTAAAAATGAGAATTTTGGGGGCTTGTGGACCGATCTGGGAATGTTTCAGAGAGATCGGGTCTTTGGGGTGTAGAATTAGAGGGATACTCATGGAAAAATGGGATTTGAGGGAAAAAATAGGGGTTTTTGGAGAAAGATTTGGGGATTTAGGGGGGCAATTTTGGAGTTTGGGAGTTTGTTTGGGGGGTCAGGGTGCAATCTGTGGAATTGGGGTTTCTTGGGAGCAATCTGGGGTTTGGGGGGCAACCTTGGGTTTGGGGAGAAATATGGGGATTTTTTTTTAAGGGTTGATTTGTTTATTTTTAAGGGTTGATTTTGTTTGTATTTAAAGGTTGATTTTTTTTTAAGGGTTGATTTTTTTTAAGGGTTGATTTTGTTTTTAAAGGTTGGGTTTTTTTTCTTAATTTTTTTTAAGGGTTGATTTGGGGTTCTTGGAGCAAACTGGGGATTCGGGGTGGGGGCTGTGCAACGTGAGGGCGTTGGCGGGGCGGCAGGCTGTTTTGGGTGAATTTTGGGGTGTTTTGGGCAGCATCCTTCCCCAAGATCCTGCACTGTGCCAACGTGACAGTGCAGCCTGAGGCGACATGCCGGCGGGCGTACCCCCGCCTCTACACCTCCAACATGCTCTGCGCGGGGGGCATCAGCCCCGAGGGCAAGCCCGCCGACTCCTGCCAGGTGAGCACTGGGGGCAACTGGGAGCACTGGGGGCAACTGGGGGCACTGGGGGTATTGGGAGTGCTGGGGAAGCTGGGGGGAATTAGGAGCATGGGGTATCAAGGGCATTGGGGGCAACTGGGAGCACTGGGGACACTGGGAGTGTTGGGGGCTCTGGGGACAACTGGGAGGACAGGGGGCAACTGGGGACACTGGGGGCAACTGGTGGCAGTGTGGGTATTGGGAGTGCTGGGGGAGCTGGTGGGAAGTGGGAGCACTGGAAAATCGGGGACATTAAGGACACTGGGGGCAACTAGGGGCACTGGGGATACTGGGAGTGTTGGGGGCTCTGGGGACAACGGGGAGGACAGGGGGCAAGTGGGGGCACTGGGAGTATTGGGAGTGCTGGGGGAGCTGGGGGGAATTGGGAGCACGGGGTATCAGAGGCATTGCGGGCAACTGGGAGAACTGGGGACACTGGGAGTGTTGGGGGCTCTGGGGACAACTGGAAGGACAGGGGGCAACTGGGGACACTGGGGGTATTGGGAGTGCTGGGGAAGCTGGGGGGAGTTAGGAGCATGGGGTATCAAGGGCATTGGGGGCAACTGGGAGAACTGGGGATACTGGGAGTGTTGGGGGCTCTGGGGACAACTGGGAGGACAGGGGGCAACTGGGGACACTGGGGGTATTGGGAGTGCTGGGGGAGCTGGGGGGAAGTGGGAGCACTGAAAATCGGGGACATTAAGGACACTGGGGGCAACTAGGGGCACTGGGGATACTGGGAGTGTTGGGGACTGGGGGCAACTGGGAGCACTGGGGGCAACTGGGGGCACTGGGGATATTGGGAGTGCTGGGGAAGCTGGGGGGAGTTAGGAGCATGGGGTATCAAGGGCATTGGGGGCAACTGGGAGAACTGGGGATACTGGGAGTGTTGGGGGCTCTGGGGGCAACTGGGAGAACTGGGGATACTGGGAGTGTTGGGGGCTCTGGGGACAACTGGAAGGACAGGGGGCAACTGGGGGCACTGGGGGTGTTGGGAGTGCTGGTGGAGCAGGAGTGAAGTGGGAGCACTGGGGAATCTGGGACATTATGGGCACTGGGGGCAACTGGGAGAACTGGGATCATTGGGATGTAGGGGACACTGGGGGCAACTGGAAGCACTGGGTCAACTAGGAGTACTGGGTCAACTGGGAGCACTGGGGAGAACTGGGATCTTTGGGATGTGGAGGGGGTTCTAGGTTTGGGGAGCCTTCGGAAGGTGTTGGGGGGAGAGGGGTCCGTGCCTTACTGGGAGGGAGCCCAACTGGTCCCAGTGCCCCCCAGTGGCCACCAAACTGCTCCTTGCCCTGTCCCTTGGGGTGGTTGGAGGGGGAATTAAGGGGGTGGGGGACACAGAGGGGACGGGACCCTATCCCTGTCCCCGTTCCCCCAGGGGGACTCGGGGAGCCCCCTGGTCTGCAAGGGGCAGCTGCGGGGCATCGTCTCGTGGGGTCCCTCCATCTGCAGCGACCCCCAGCGCCCCGGGGTCTACGTCAACGTCTGCCGCTACGTCCCATGGATCCGCAGCGTCCTGCGGCAAAATTAGGCACCAGCAGCACCCCCTCCAGCCCCCAGACCCTTAATAAAATCCTTTCTGGCCAAGCAAACCCGGTGGTGGGCTCGTCTTGTGGTTTCCAGGGGCTCTAGTGGACCCCAATGGGTTGGGGGTGGTTTGGGGGATGGATGTGGCCATGCGTGGGTGCATCCTCCCCTACGGGTGTTGGTCAGAGCTTATGGGGGGGGTCAGGCTTGGAAATTTTGAGAGGGGCAGAGTTGAGGGGTGAATATGGAGGGAGCAGAGTTAAGAATATCTCTATTTTTGGGGGACGGAGTTAAAGATATCTCCATTTTGGGGGGCAAAGTAAAGGATATCTCCATTTTGGGGGGCAAAGTTACGGGTATCTCCATGATATGAAGGGGCAGATTTAAGGGTATCTCCATTTTGGGGGCAGAATAAAGGGCATCTACATTTTGGGGGGCAGAGTTAAGGATATCTCCTTTTTGGGGGGCAGAATTATGGGTATCTCCTTTCTGGGGGCAGAGTTAAGGGTATCTCCGTGATATGGAGGGGCAGAGTTAAGGATCTCTCTATTTTGGGGGACAGAGTTAAGGATATCTCCATTTTGGGAGGCAAAGTTAATGGTATCTCCATTTTGGGGGGCAGAATTAAGGATATCTCAATTTTGGGGGGGCAGAGTTAAGGACATCTCAGTTTGGGGGGCAGAGTTATGGTTATATCCACACTTGGGGGGCAGACTTTAGGGTACCTCTGTGCCACGGAGGAGCAGACCTAAGGGGATGCACCCACGAAACCATTCCCATCTGGGGACTGGGACCAGTTTGGGACCCCCAGTACGAGGGAACTGCCAGGGCAGGGCACTGAGAACCCCCCCCAAGTTAATCCCACCCCCAATTAATCTCTACCACCCCCAATTAATCTCTTCCACCCAATTAATCTCTACCCCCCCAATTAATCTCTACCCCCCCAATTAATTTCTACCTCCCCCAATTAATTTCTACCTCCCCCAATTAATCTCTACCCCCCCAATTAATCTCTAGCCTCCAATCCCCCAATTAATCTCTACCCCCTCAATTAATCTCTACCCCCCCCAATTAATCTCTACCTCCCCAATTAATCTCTACCCCTCCAACTAATCTCTACATCCCCAATTAATCTCTACCTCTCCAATTAATCTCCCTCCCCCCCAAATTAATTTCACTTCCCCCATCGGGGTGAGGGCTGCCTCGGCCTCCCTGGTGCAGGGCACTGTGGGAGCTCCATGCAGGCTGGGACAGCCCAGGTTAATTAAAGCCGAGTAATTACAACCCTGCCGACTTGCCTGGAGCCCAATTAGCACCCGAGCTCATTAGGGGCCTCTTGACAAGCCTGGAGCTGGTTGGGCAACGAGGTGCCCAGGGCAAGTCGAGACGGTCCAAGAGGGCTGAGTCAGCCCAGCCCAGCCCAGTCCGGCCCAGTGACGGGGCAGGGTTAAACTGGGATTTTCAGAGAACTGGAAGGACCCGCTCGGGCCGAGAGCAGGCCGCGGCGGCGGCTCCCTGCCCCCGAGGTGTCGCGGGGCCTGGGCGGCTCCCCAGGGTCTGCTGGGGTTGGACTGGGAGCAACTGGGAGCAACTGGGAGGCCCCGTGTGGAGGAAGGGGAGGAGATGTGGGCACGTTTCCTCCTCCTCTGGAGGGAGGGAGAGAAATGGGGCTGTCCCTTGGTGTGTTCCCCCCCACCTCAACCCTGATGCCTGGTGTGGGGTCACCTCCTCCCCATGGCCTTGGGGATGGGGTGGAAATGGCTGTGGGGTCTGCCCCGAGAGGTGGCCAGCAACGAAGGCAAGAAAGAAATCTGAGAAAATGAGGAAAATTCAGAAAAAAAAAAAAAAAGAAAATACAGAAAATGGGACAAAAAAAGATGAAGCTGCGTCCTGGTGCCACTCAACCACCCTTGGCCAACCCCAAGTTGAGGAGACACCTTAGAGAGCTGACCTGCTGGAGGTGGAACCTGGCACGTTCTCAACGCGCCTTCTCCATCTCTGGATTCCACTTCCATCAAGGAGATGTTTTTTGGGGCCAACCCCTTCAGAACCAACGTCCTGGTGCACCTTTAACTATCCTCATCCAATCCTGGATGAAGGAAGGAGATGTTCTGTGGTCCAGCCCCACCTGAGATACGCCCTCTTGACCGTCCTCATCCATCCCAAGGTCCCGTGTCCACCTTTGGGATTGGATCCCGTCAGAGCCACGCGTCGATGTTTTCTCATCCACCTTCTTCAAGCCCCAGGTCTTCCACCCAGCACGGAGAAACATTTTGCAGATGGAGCCACAGGAGACGTGTCCTGATGCAACTCTCACCCAACATCATCCAATCATCGGTTCCTGCACCTGAGGAAGAGATGCATTTTGGGATCCAACCAAGTCAGGGCTGCATCCTGATGTCCTCCTGATGATTATTCTCCAGCTCTAGGTCTCACACCTAGCAAGGAGACACGTTTTGGGGTTGACTTCACTGGAGACGTGTCCTGGTGTCCTCTCAGCCATCTTTGTTCAACTCGAGGTCCTGGGTCTAATGAAGAGCCATTTTGGGGGGTTTCAGCCTGGAAGAGCTGCATCCTGGGGCCTCAACCATCCTCCTCCACCTCCTCAATCACCTCAACCATCCTTCTCCAACCTCAGTGTCCAACGAGGAGCCATGTTTTAGGGTTGCCTTCACTGGACATGTGTCCTGGTGCCCTCTCAAGCAACTTGAGGTCCCGTGACCAATTAGGAGCCACGTTTTGGGTTCGAACCCAGCAGAGCTGCATCCTGGGGACTTCTTGACCATCCTCCTCCAACCTCAGTGTCCAACGAGGAGCCATGTTTTAGGGTTGACATCACTGGACACGTGTCCTGGTGTCCTCTCAACCATCTACGTCCAACTTGAGGTCCTGTGGCCAATTAGGAGCCACATTTTGGGTTTCAGCCCAGAAGAGCTGCGTCTTGGAGCCTTCTCAACGATCCTCTTCCAACCTCAGTGTCCAACGAGGAGCCACAATTTGGGGGTTGACATCACCGGACACGTGTCCTGGTGCCCTCTCAACCAACTTGAGGTCCCGTGAGCACTTAGGAGCCACATTTTGGGTTTGAACCCTGCAGAGCTGCATCGTGGGGCCTCCTCGACCATCCCCATCCCAACCCGGTGCCCCCGACCCATCCAGGTGCCACCTGGGGTCACCCCACGGTGTGGGCTTCCCGGAGCCGGGCGGAAGGTGCCACGGCCGTGGCCAGATTAGAGGCGAAGGCGGAGGAAGCCGTTTCCTCCTCCGGCCCCAGATAAAAACCCGGGGCTGGCGGTGGCAAGAGGAAGACGCGCCCGCGGCCGCGGCGCTTCACCAGCTCGGGTGGAGCCTCCCCTCCCCGTGGCCGCGCGGCCTCACGCCAGCCCCCGGTAGGAACGTGGGGCCTCAGGGTCGGGGTGGGGACATTGGGAGGGGGTGGGGGGTCCCTGGTGTGCCCCGGGGGGAAATCGGGGCGGCTCCTGTCCTTCCCTCGCATCTCTCCTCCCTCCTCCCCTCCATCTCGTCCTTCTTGTCTTCCCTCGTCCTTCCCTCCCTCCTCCTTTCCTATCCTGCAGGCCTCCTGTGCTCCTTTGCCTTCCTCCCTTCCTCCTTTCTCTCCTCCTTTCTGTCCTCCTTTCCCCTTTCTGTCCTCCCTTACTCTTTTCTGTCCTCCCTTCCCCTTTCTGTCCTCCATTTCATTTTTTGTCCTCCCTTCCTCCTTTTTTTCCTTCCTCCTTTCTGTCCTCCCTTCCTCCTTTCTGTCCTCCCTTACTCCTTTCTGTCTTTCCTTCCATTTTCTGTCCTCCCTTCCATTTTCTGTCCTCCCTTCCCCTTTCTGTCCTCCCTTCCCCTTTCTGTCCTCCCTTCCATTTTCTGTCCTCCCTTCCTCCTTTTCATCCTCCCTTCCATTTTCTGTCCTCCCTTCCTCCTTTTCGTCCTCCCTTCCTCCTTTTTGTCCTTTCTCCTTTTCATCCTCCCTTCCTTCTTTCTGCCCTCCTGTGCTCCCTTTCTCATCCTCCCTTCTTATCCTCATTTGCCTCCCGTCATTTCCTTCCCGTAACCTTCCCCTTCCTCCTCCTCCTCCCATTCCCATTGCCTTCCCCTTTCCCTCCTTCCCCAGCGCCCCACACCCTCACCCCGACCCCCACCCTGACCCCCACCCCGCCAGGGCCCACCCAGGGTCAGAGCCACCCCGTTGCTGTCTCCTCACAGCTCCTGGCCCTCCGGTATGAAGGTCCTGGTCGTGATGCTCCTGGTGCTGGTGACCGCAGGTAGGAGAGGTCCTGGGGGTCCTGCATCTGCCCCAGGGATTCTGCGTCCACCCGTGGGACCCCCATGTCCACTTTGGATGTCCCCCCCACATACACCTGTGGGACCCCCATATCCACCTTTATTTCCCTACGTCCACCCATGGGACCCTGTGTCCACTTTGGATGTTCCATGTCCCCCTGTGGGACCCCCATGTCCACCTTTATTTCCCCACATCCACCAATGAGACCCCCATGTCCACTTTGGGTGTCCCATGTCCACCTGTGTAACCCCCTTGTCCACTTTGGATGTCCCACGTCCACCTGTGGGACCCCCCATGTCCACTTGGGATGTCCCACGTCCACCCACGGGACCCCCCATGTCCACCTTTATTTCCCCATATCCACCCATGGGAACCCTGTGTCCACTTTGGATGTCTGATGTCCACCCATGGGACTCCTATGTCCACCTTTATTTCCCCACGTACACCCATGGGACCCCCCAGGTCTACTTTGGGTATCCCACGTCCACCTGTGGGACCCGCATGTCCACTTTGGATGTCCCACGTCCACCCGTGGGACCCCCATGTTCACTTCAGATGTCCCACGTCCACCTGTGGGACCCCCCATGTCCACTTTGGATGTCCCACATCCACCTGTGGGACCCCCCATTGGTTGTCCCACATTCACTCATGGGACACCTATGTCCACCTTGGCTGCCCCACGTCCACCCATGGGACCCTCACATCCATCCCAGGGGTCCCACACCTACCCTGGTGGTCTTGCGTGTGCAGGTGGGACCCCCAAGTCCACCCCAGATGCTCCTCTTCTGCCCCAGGTCCCGTGACCACCTATGGGACCACCCCATGCACCCTGGGACCCCTTGTCCACCCCAGGTGCCCTCCAACCACCCTGGAGACCCCACTTCCATGCGTGGGGCTGCCTCCCATCCATCTTGGGCGCCTTCCAACTACCCCGCCTCCACCTTGGTTGCCCCACATCTGCCTCAAGGGGCCACCAGGTGCCCCAAGATGCCCCCCCATCCACCCTGGAGACCCCCATCTATCCCAGGTGCCCCTTGACCACCCAGTGGTCCCTTCCAGCCTGGGTTGGCCTCGTCCACCATTGATTCACCTCCTTGGTCGTGGCTCAGGGGACGTGTGGCAGTGGAGAGGGTCCCAGCCCACCCGTGTCCAGTGGTCCTGGGTCCCAGGCTGCCCACGTCCCCCCTGCCATGTCCCTTTGTCCCCACAGCCTCGAGGAACGTCCTGTGGGTGATCGAGGGGACCTCCTGCGACCTGCCCTGGCAGGCTGCCCTCTTCAAAGGGGACAAGTTCATCTGTGGGGGGACGCTGGTGGCCAGGAACTGGGTGCTGACGGCTGCCCACTGCCACGTCCCGGGGTAGGAGGACATGGGGGAGCAACGCCTGGGGGGTGTTGGTGGCAATGGGCTCAGGCCGCTCAGGAATCAGCCAGGGTTGATCTGGGGTCCTTCTCTGTGGCCAAGCAGGCTGGGGGGCTTGATGGCATCTCAGCGGGTTTCACTCTACCTATTTTGGGGCTACTGTACCCTTAACTCTGCCCTTTTCCTCCCCATTTGTACAAATAACATTAACTCTGCCCATTCTTGACCTGCAAATACCCTTAACTCCACCCGTTTCCTCCCTATTTGTACAAATAACCTTAACTCTGCCCATTCTTGAGCTGCAAGTACCCTTAACTCTGCCCTGTTCCTCCCCATTTGTAAAAATAACATTAATTCTTCCCATTCTTGAGCTGCAAATACCCATAACTCTGCCCTTTTCCTCCTCATTTTTACAAATAACATTAATTCTGCCCATTTTCTGAGCATGTGTAGCTTCAACTGTTTCTTTCCCTTTTTCTTTTTTCCTTTCTATTCTTTTCTTTTTCTTTTTTTTTTTTTTTTTTTGGAGGAGGGGGGGAGGGGATCCATACCCTTAACTCTTTTTTTTTTTTATGATTATCTATAACCTTAACTCTGCCCCCTTTTCCAGCCACTTATAACCCAAGCTCTGCCTCTTCAACGACGACATACAGCCTTAACTCTGCCCATTTTATGCCTTTATATAACCTTAACCCTGCCCTTTTTATGACTCTGTATCACCTTGTCTCTGCCCTTCTCTGCTTTTGCTTCTTCCACCTTTGTCACCACCTTCTGGGACCTCAGCTCTGCCCCCGCCCCTGTTTTGTGGGGGTCCTTGGGGCCCCCACAACCTCTCCAACCATGATGGGTTTGTCTTGATGGGTTCATCCAACATTTGGCTCTAGCTTCATCAACGTGCGGCTGGGGGGCCGGGGCCCCAAGGATCCAGGAATCTCCGAGCAGCGGCGGCTCTCGGCCAAGGTCATCAGCTACCCGCGCTATGACCCGGCCACCAAGGACGGTGACCTGATGCTTGTCAAGCTCCTCCAACCCGTCCACATCAACGAGCGGGTGAAGCCGCTGCCGCTGGCCTCCCACTGTCCAGTGCCTGGCAAGACATGCCAGATCTCAGGATGGGGGTCCACCACCAGCCCTGAAGGTATGAAACCGGTAGCCTAAGACTCAGAAGGCTGGGCATCCTGATATAACCCTTGGACATCCTTCCAAGTATGTCCACATCACCTTGGGGTTCCTTGGACATCCTTCTCCTCCCAAGGAACCCAGGTGTCCATGTCACCTTGGGGTTCCCCTTGGTGTCACTGAGAGAAACACGGGGACAAGCCCCAGGGCAGAGTCTGAGAGGTCAGAGTTGGGACCCTCCATGTGACTTTGTGTTCTCCATCACCCACAGTCACCTTCCCCGAGGACCTCCACTGTGCCAAGGTCACCATCGTCTCAGAGGAGCAGTGCCGGCGCATCTACCCCGGCTCCATCACCCCCAACATGGTGTGCGCAGGCGAACCCCGCAACCGTGCCGACTCCTGCCAGGTGGGTGCAAGTTTTGGCCACCCCAGACCCCTCTGATCATTTGGGACCCCACAGTGGTGTTGGGATGAGAACTGACACAACCTATTATAGCCAGCGGCACCCGGAGGGGATTTGGGTACGTGGGGTGGGAGGTGAGATGGCGTCGTGCAGGGATTGAGGAGAACATCTCCGTGGTGGGTCTTCATGTTCACCTCTTTGGAGATCCCGGGATGGCCCTGAAATGGCCCCAAATTCGGGGTGAATCTATGGGGCAGACTGTAAGCCCCAGGCCCCCAAGTGCCACCCCTCTTTCCCCGGCAGGGTGACTCCGGGGGACCCCTCGTGTGTGACGGACGGCTCCAGGGCATAGTCTCCTGGGGCCCAGGCGTCTGCGGGGACCCCCAAAAACCCGGTGTCTACGTCAACCTCTGCAAATACACCCGGTGGATCCAGGAAACGATGAGAAGGAACTGAGCCCCCAGCCCCAGCCCATCCCCAGCTCCGATGGCCGCAGGACGGGCCCTGCAGCACCTCCTCCTCCTCCTCCCCGATGAAGGTCCCCGGAGCCGGCCGGTCCGAGCACCGGGACACGCGCCCCGGGGTGGGCAGGGGCCAGCCGCGGGGCCCTGTGGAGATGTCGATGAATAAAGTTTTATGACGTGGCTTTGCGCCATGTCTTCAGCGGGTGGAGTGCAGCTCTGGGAGCTTGAGGTGCCTCCGATTGCCCCAGGTCTTGTAGGGGCAGGAGAGGACAACCAGCTTTGGGCCAAACCAGATGGCCCTACTGCAGCTAGACCTGTTGACACCACTGTGGGGTGGATGTCTCTTTTGGCCCCACCATGGGGTAGACATGTTGGCCCCTCTGCAGGTAGATCATTTGGCCCTGTCATGGGGTAGACCTGTTGACCTCGCCATGGGGTAGACGTGTTGACCCCATCATGGAGAAGACCACCATGAGGTAGATCTACTGGCCCCATCGTAGGCCTCCTCACCATGGAGCAGACATTTTGACCTTGCCATGGGGTAAACCATGATCTACCATGGGGTAGGTCATTTGGCCCCACCACGGGGTAGACCATCACAATGTAGATCTCCTGGCCCCATTTTGGATAGATCTGTTGGTGTCACCACAGGGCAGAACTGTTGAACCCCCCATGGGGTAGACCCGTTGACCCCACTGCGGGTAGACTTGGCTTCACCATGGGGCAGACCCGCCGACCTTGCCATGGAGTAACTCCATTGGCTCTGCTCCAGGTTGACCTCACCATGGGGTAGACCTGTTGGTCCCTTTACGGAGTAGATCCGTTGGCTGTTTTGGGGTTGCCCAGGACCCTTCCCACCACCACGGTGGGGACAAAATCCATCTCAGCATCCTCCCCCAAGAGAGACGAGCCCTCACAACGCCCTGGGTTCAGACCTTCCTTCTTGGTCCCCCCACCCCAGCCGTGTCTCCACGGGCAAGTGCATGACCAGGGACAATTTCCCATCCCCAGAGGGGAGAAATTTCCCCGTGACTCAGCTGGAGAAGAAGGGGCCTAATTTCCCGACCTGGGGTAACTTTGGCGGCACATAAGGGCTGTTTTGCTTCCCTGACGGGTATGCAACGGGCAGAGAGCATCCAGCCAGGGCACGTTGGCTTGCAAGCGGGAAGAAATCACCTGCTGGAGGCCAAATTTACCTGTTTGCATGGATCCAAGGCCTCTATTTTGAAGAATGGAGGGGTTGGGGGGATTTTTTCTCCTCCATGGGGTCCATGCGGCCCCACCATGGTGATGGGGCTGGATGGAGAGCGGTGCCAACCCGGCTTCACCGTGATGGGTCCATGTAAAGGGTGAGGGATTTTGGTGGGCTGCAGAAGCACATCCACGCTTTCCCCCTTGCGGGAGGAGGTCCGGCAAGGTCACACCGTCACGTGTTGTCCCTTGTGGCTCAGTGGGGCGGGGAGCGACGCCAGCTGCCTTGCGTAAGGCACCCCCTCCCTCTTCCCCCACGTGGCCAGGACCTGATGCACCGGAGGGTGTGGGCCTCGTCTAGCTACTGCGGCGGGGAAAGAGGTTTTGGTCCAGGTCCAAACCCCCAGGGAGGCGGAGGAATGGCTGTCCATCATTGCTGGGTCCAACGGTGGCCACCGGTGGCTTCCAGCTCTTCGCTCAGCCTTTCACAAGGATGTTCGAGCCTTTGGGGTTACAGAATCCTACAGAGGTTTGACATGGAAGGTCCCAGGTTGGTGGCCATCAGATGTGGTGGGCTACCACACTGGGCTCTTAACAGCTCCTCCATCATCCATGGATGTCTGGTCAAGGTGCCTTTTGAGATCTATCAATGTGTCCTTGGAGGTCCAGTCAACATGTCCATGGAGGTCCGGTCAACGTGTCCTTGGATGTCTGGTCAACGTGTCCTTGGAGGTCTGGTCAATGTGTCCATGGACATCTATCAATATGTCCATGAAGACACGGTCAAGGCATCCATTGGGGTCTACCCAACATGTCCATGGAGCTCTGGTCAATGCATCTAATGAGGTCTTCTCCCTGCATCCATGGAGGGTTGGTCACCGCACCCACTGGGGTCTGTGCAATGCAACCGTTGAAGCCTGGTCAACACAGCCCTTGTGGTCAGGCCAAGATGGTGACAGAGGTGCCGGTGACACAGCTGGGTCTGGTAAGTCACCACGTCCATGGAAGTGAGATTAAAGCATCCTGTAGTCAAGTCAACGGGACCACCACGGAGCCTGGTCCTGCTGGCCATGGAAATGAGCCACCAGAAGGAGACGTCTGTTGACCTTGGGGTGTCACATCGGGGGGCTTGGAGGTCCTCGGACACCCTGGTGTCCCCCACGTCTGCCACTGCCATGCCAGGGATAGCTGGAGTGCAACCACTGCCACCATGTCCACAAAACTGTCACTGCCGGCACCCGACACCACTATTCCTGTGTCACCCGTGTCCCCTGAGCCACCCCCTGTGTCAGCCAGGGCACTGCCACCCACGGTGCTGCCAGCCCTTGTGTCAACCAGGGCCACCCCCTCCTCCCTCCCTCCTGGGTCATCCAGGGCACTGCCACCCACGGTGCTGCCACCCCGGGTGTAAACCAGGGCCACCCACCGTGTCACCCAGGGCGCTGCCAACCCCTTGTGTCACCCAGGGCCACCCCTGGACTCGGCGACCCCAAGGCTGTGAGGACACAGAGGGGACAAGGACAGGGTGGGGCACATCCCCTCCGTGCCACTGAGGATCGGGAGAGGGGAGCATGGGGTCCCCCAGCGGCCCTGGCAGTGGGTGGCAGGCCTGGGCTGGCCCTGGGGATAATTAGGTAATTAGCACTAATCACGCAGAGCAGATGGGAGCGGAGGAACTGGGAGAACCGGTTGGGCCCAGCCCCAACATCATCATCATCGTGACCGGGGACGTGGCCCAACATGCACGCCCCCTCCCCGGCATCTCAGGGGGCCCCCCGTGTTCTTCTGTGGGTCTCCGTGTCCCCAACAGGTCCCCTCACATGGCCCCATGTCTCCATGTCCCCCCATGTCCCCTTGTGTGACCCCATGTCCCCTCACATCCCCACGTGTGCTTCTGTGGACCCCCCCATGTCCCCTCTTGTGCCTTCAGGTTCTCCCCTGTCTCCTCATTACCCCCCACGTGCCTCCACGACCCTTCGAGGTCCCCCAGTCCCTCCTTGTGCTCCCCTGTCCTCTTGTGTCCCCCCATGTCCCTTTGTGTCCCCTGTTAGGGTCCCACATCCCCTTATGTGCCCCGTGTCCCCTCATGGGCTCCCCCTGTCCCCACCATGCCCCCCATGACCCCTCGTGTCCCCTCATGCCACCTGGAGACCCCCATAGATGGGTTCCCCCTCTGTGGTGGGAAGCCTTGTAGATGTGACCCTCATGGCCCAAGATCACCACATCGATCCCGTGGGTGGGATCTCCCTGGGGACGAGATCTTTGCCCATCAGATCTTGGGGAACATGGCCCACATGGGCCATGGGTGGGATATCCATGGAGGATCTCTGCCATTGACCACTGCACGGACAGGTTCCCCTGGTGTGGAGGTCTCTGGTGGACCAGGACACCATGGATGGGATCTCGGTGGATGGGACTTCCATGGGATGGGATCCTCGTGGACGTGATCCTGGTGGACGGGTCTTTATGGACCACGACCACCATGGACTGATGGCTGGTGGATTAGGTCCCCGTGGACCAGACCTCCACAGGATGGGATCTCCACGGATGGCACCCTGGTAGGTTAGATCCTCACGGGCCAGGCCTCCACAGATGGGTTCCTCAGCACCACGGCCTCTTCGGTGAGGACCTCAGCAGAGCAGATCCCCGTGGACTTACTGGGAACGGTTGCTCTGGGTTCAACTCCAGGTTTGGGACCAAACCCAGCCCCGGGCTTCCTCTGCCACCAGCAGAGAGCGAGATCAGCATCTCCGAAACGTGATTCATCTTGGCCCGGCCTTTCCTTTCGTCAGGGCTCAGCTCCTGGGCCTCTCCACCCTTAATTGCTTGGCAGGGGCTCTAATTGCCCCGCGAGCTGCTGGCGGCCTCAGCTGCTTTCCCAAAAGCTCTGCAAAAGACGTTCCTTCGCCCGAATCACGGCTCTGGTCCTCTGCAACTCCAAGGATGGCCAAGCTGGGGTGGCACTGGAGGACCCCTGGGTGCCCAAAATCCTTCCAGGAGCTGTAAGATGCTGCAGGACGCGCTGGAGCTTGGACAGGGTTCTTCTGGAGGAGGGAAATCAGGTGGGATGAGAGCACCGGTGGCTTCAACTGCCCGGATCCTGGCTGATGTCCAGCACCAAACCCGCCCAGGGAAGGGCCAGGCAACGCTGAGGTCCCCCTGCAGCAGCGGGTGGAGGTGCCCTGGGTGACCCTGGGGACAGTGGGTGACACTGATAACACCCAAGTCCCCATGGATGGAGACCCTAAGTCCCCATGGGGTGGAGAAGCCGGTGGTGACCTCCCATCTTGGAGACCTCCCCCTTGCCATCGGGGCTGGGGATGGAAGGAAGGGGATCTGAGGTGCATGAGGGCTCAGGGACAATTTCCAGCTGGGGACAAGGTGGGGGACAAGTGTCACTCGCATCCCTGGTGCCCCCCTTGACTCACCGGAGCCGACTCGCAGGGCTCGATGGGGTTGGCACCAGGTCGTAGCCTCGCCCATCGTTCACCCGCATCCGCGGCGTTACTCATCAGGAGGCGTGACCAGGAGACGGTGGCACGTAGGTCCCCGAGGACCTCCGGCCTGGCGACGTCCTTGGGGACCTCCCGGAGCTGCAAACTGTCCCCCCTCGGAGGTGGCATCCCAAAGCTTGTGCCAAATCCCACATCCTTACACACACATGCACGAAGGGCACGTGCACACGCGTGTGCATGATGTGAAGTCTACCCGGTGCGTAGTGGGTGAACGGACAGACAGACAGATGGAGAGGGAGGTGGATGGACGGATAGATCTGTAGATCTAGGTGGATCCATCCATCTCAATGTAGATGGACAGATGGATTGGTGGATCCATCTATCTTGATGTAGATGGAGAGATGGACGGACAGATGGATGGATAGATAAACGATTGATAGACGGATAGGAGGACAGAGGGACAGACGGCCATCCAGCTTGCTGGAAGGACAGTCAGATGGAGATACAGCTGTACAGACAGACAGACAGATGGACAGAGCCCGGTGGATGGGCAGAGATGGACAGATAGACGGAGAGATGAGCAGATAGAGATGAGAGCAGATAGACTGACCGACGGACAGGCTGGTGAACAAACGGACAGAGAGATGAGTGGATAGACTGATGGACAGATAGATGGTGAAATAGCCACCTGGACAGACGGACAGACGGACAGCGAGGCTGCTGGATAGGCGTGCAGACAGATGGACAGACGGGTGGGCAGGTGGACAGATAGACGGATGGGCAGACAGACAGCTACACAAAGTGGGATGGACAGATGGACAGAAAGACAGGGATGAGGGGACAGATGGATGAGGGGATGGCTGGATAGGGGTCCAGGTAGGTGGATGGACGGACAGACAGGTGGACGGATGGATGAGCAGATGGCCAGAGAGATGGCTGGACAGACACTCAGCTGGACAGACTTACAGGCAGATGGGTAGACAGACGGACGGGCAGAGTTGCAGTCAGGCGGACAGATGGATGGGGAGATAGATGAATGGACAGGAAGGTGGAAGGACAGACAGATAAATACGGCCGGACAGATGTCCAGGCAGACTTACAGTCGCATGACCAGATAGACAAACAGACAGACAGGTGGCCAGGATAGATGAACAGACGGACAGACGGCTGGACCGGCAGGCAGATAAACAGACAGACTGGCCACACAGCTAGGCGGACGGACAGGCGGACAGCCAGCTGGACGGACAGCCAGGGCGAGAGGCGGATGGACGGACGGACGGACAGCACCCAGGCCATTCCATTTAACGACGCCCAAACGCTGGATCCAGCCCATCCCACCCCAGCAGCTGTGGGGACAACCCTCCTCAAACCCACCCACACACCCACGAGGAAAGGGGGTGACCCAGCCAGTCCGTCCATCTGTCCGTCCATCCGTCCCTCTGTCCATCATGCTGGGCTGGGCTGTTTTCGGGCACGTCGGGAGGAGTGGGGCGGCGTTTTCCTCTGGGACATCAAAGTGGTAATCACCCGTGGGGCCGGGGAGACACCCACGGCCGCGCTTGTCCCGCTTGCCGCTTGGACCCGTCGCCCAACCGCCCTTGAGTCACCCCGGCGGAGACACAACCTACTTTTTGGCCCGGTATAAATATGGCCCAACGACGGATTCTCGGCTTCCCGACGCACCAAGCCGGCCCCGTCCTTCTCCTCCAGCAGGTGAGTCCATCTCCGCAGCGGGGACAGCGGCGGCCTCCATCTCCAAGGGGTCGGATGGTGCCAGGTGGGACTTGGGGGGTTCTCCAGGTTCTTCGTTTCTTCCTTCCTACGGGTCGGATCCATCCGCGCTGTGGTTTGGTGGAGGGAGCTTTCCATATCCTGGGTTAACTCGGCTCGCCCAGTTTAACGGGGACTGGGAGGGAAATGGTGCTTCCTGGGTTGCTGGAGGCACTGCCGGAGAGCTGAATTGGGCCAAAAGAGGGTGGAGAAGAGGGACTGAGGCCACAGCGTGATCTGCAGGGATGAAAGTTCACCAAAACACCAAGAGCATCCTGGTGGCGTTGCCTCTGTCCCTTGTTGGGAGGTGGAAGGACAGCGCTGGGACTGTCCCCCTGTCCCCCACGTGGCACTGAGTGCTCTCCTGTGGTCCCCGAGCTGGTCTGGTTTGGTTTCTCTGCCCCTCCAGGAATGGCTCGTGACGGGCATGGGGCCTTCAGCTTCACCCCCATCTTCATCCTCATGGTGGGACTGCTGTCCGCCACCCCGCTGCTGGCACAAAATGGGAAGGGGGGCAATGAAGGCAATGAGCGTAAGTCAATCCGGTGGATGGAGATGGGGACGGGGACACCACAGATGTTTCACAGATGCGTTGCAGGGGAATGTATCCGGAGGGATGGGATTGGATGGGATGGGATGGGATGGGATGGGATGGGATGGGATGGGATGAGGAGATGCCTTCTGGCTCGTGGGAATCTTGCTGATGGGAAGGCTTGGGCAAAGCCCTGTAATTTCGAAACCTGTTTTCGTTTCGAGCTGAGATAAAGCAACCCCTTGCCGTAGAGAGAAAAGACACGGAGGAAAATTCCATCACGTGGTTGCAGACGCTAGGATCCCTGGGACATCTTCCTTTCCTTCTCCGTGAGGTCGTACGGGGATTTCTGCCATGGAAAAGGAGACAAAAGCAGTCACCTGGGGCGAGGGAAAGCAAGAGAGACTTAATCCTGGTGGGAGCATCCCTTTCTTTTCTTCTGGCTTCCAAAATGATGCTCTGACGAAGGGGAACCAGCACGGCCCTGTGGATGGGTCCTGATCAGGGAAGGAAGAGGAGGGCCATGATATATGCTCAAGAGTTGCCAAAACCTGGGATCTTAACCCAAATCGGTGCCCCCAGAGCTGAATCTGAAACTCCCAGGTCCTGCGTAGAAGGAACAAGCTCATGTCCAGACATGGCGCCTGGATAATTTGCCGTGTGGCTTTCCCAGAACTGTTTTCTGGGGGGGGGGGGGCGGTTCTCGTGATAAGGTTTATCACAGCTTGGTTTGGGGTGGAGACACCATCACCTTGGCTGGAGCTCTCCTCTGGAAATCCGGGCCGTGGATCCCACCGCACGGCTCCACCTTCGTGCGTTGCTTCTCCACCAGCTGGCCTTCATCAACGGAGATCCTCCAGGCCCAGGAAAGCTGCCGAGATGTCTACAAGGAGCTTGGTGGAACCTAAACCTTCTGGATGGTCTCCAAAGGCCCAAGGACGGCCTTTGAGGTGACGAGGGATGCTTCCCTGATGAGCGTGCATGCTGGGACAGTTCCCACCCTCCAGCTTTGGCAGCTGGGACCGGATAGTGGCAGATTCCAGGCAGTCTGAAACTCGGGCGTCTCCCATTGCCACCCGTCACAGGTCGTAATCCCCACCAGCACAAACCAGTCCCACCAGTAAATTCCAATGTCCCAACGTGCGGTGGAAGGTGATTGCAGATAACCATGGACCAGAGCCACCTCGCACACACATGGATCAATACAGCTCTTCGCCAGGGCAGTCAACACGTGGAGGTGGCAACCACAACTTCTTCCCAAAAACACCCCAAAAGTCAGCTGGGATGCTCCAGGCTACAGTGTGGAGGACTCAGCCTCAAGACCCATGAAGACACCTGGGGGAACGAGGACTTGATGTCTCCCATGTGACAGAGGCAAAAGTCCAACTACTGCGCATTTTTTGGGTCAGGAGAGAGGATTTTTTGTTTAAAAAATCTTTTTTTTTCTTTTTTTTTTTTTTTTTTAAATCCGGTTATCCTTTTGCTGTGAAGCTCATCTCCTGCTACTTGGACACAACTGATCACGAGGTGTTTTCTCCAGTAGAGAGCTTCTCAAAAATCCTGAGAGGTTCTTGCCCACATAGAGCTGTAGAGGGAGGGACACCAGGAGCACGGCGTGTCTATTGTGTGGACACCCAAGTGGAGTCTTGCATGGGCATGACCTCAAGATGGTCATCCCACAAACCTCATAAATATCCCAACATGGGGAGGGACACCTTGTCTTGTAGACATCCAGCGTTGGATGGGGTGGGATTGCCTCTCAGAATGGTCCCTCCCTCTCTCTGAGGACCATCAACGTTGGCCAACTCCAGTGGACAACCATCTGCTTCAGCAAGCTAAAGCAAGGGGAGATGCCTCCAGAGACCTTAAAGACTGAGAAACCCGTGTCAGAAATGGAAGCTTTGGGTGGTGAGACCCTTTTTTTCCTGCAATATGACCAAAGACCCCAAAACCAAGCTGATGGCTCTCTTCCCTGCAAACCCCATGGGATCAACGTGTCTTGGCTCCAGAGCTACGTAAGGACTCGCGTTCCTGAGTGAGCTCCTGTTATCATTTCTCCCTGCGTCATGGCTTCTCCTGCTTGTGTTGATGCAACCATCTTCTACCTCGGCCCTAACTAGGAGGTCTGGGTACATAACATGAGCCATCCAGGAGGTAGGAGTCTTTTCGAGCTGGTCCTACAGGCTTTCTTACCAACGGAGGAAGAAGAAATCAGCTCTTTTAGGGGTGCGTCATCTCCCTTTTAAAGTCCAATCTTGGGCTGGGAGGAATCTTAGAGGTGGAACGGATGCCCCTCCCCAAGGCACATGGCGAAACCGGCGGAGATAAGTGGCCCTTGGTGACTTCCTGACGCACAGCGATTTCCAGTACAGCTCATTGGCACAGCCTGGCATGATGGACTGGTCCCAGGGGGTCTTCTCTTGGGACCTCCCACCCCAACGCTCTCCCTGTGATGTGTGGTCGGGCCATGGAGTGGTGGGCTCCATCAGAAGACACTGGGAGAATTCAGATCGTCGAGGACTGTTTGGGGCTACTAATGGTTGGATTTCAACTGCTCCTGGTCCAAAACCCATCTTTTTCTCATTAAAAAAAAAAAAAAAAAAAAAAAAAGAGTTTGGTGTGACCTTAGTAGGTTAACAGATGACTCAGTGAAACAAAACAAAACAAAACAAAAAAAGTTAATTATGATTTTGACTGTTCTGATGGTATTTTAAGGCTAAAAAAAAAAAAAAAAAAAAAAAAGAACACACGGGAGAGAGAGCTTTCCCTTCTGTGTCTCATTTCACAATTTTTAAAGTTGGTTTTATGCTTTTCAACCCGAAATAACATTTTTTTTCCTTTGGAAGGAGGTTTCCTGGCTGCCTATAGCCATGCAAGGTTCTCACGGTGCCCTTGGGTGCTCTTGTCTTGCAGTACCAGAGGTGGACGAGTCCCGTATCATCGGTGGGAAGCCCTGCTCCATCACCCAGCGACCTTTCCAGGTTGCCCTCATCAAGAGGGGACAAATCCTGTGCGGAGGAAGCTTGATAGACGCCCAGTGGGTCCTGACAGCCGCCCACTGCAAGCAGCCAGGCAGGTAAGCTGGCTCTGTGCTCACATTCCCCATGGCTTCCTACAAGCCAACGTCTCATTTTCCAAGACCCTTTAATGACTGAGGGGGAGAGTTGGGTCCCAGAGGTTGGTACCTCCAGCTATCAGTGCCCAGATGTTGGCACCTCCAGAGGATGGTGCCTCCAAATGGTGGCATCCAGAGAGAGATGTCCCAAATGTCGGTGTCTCCGGAGTTGGCTGCTTCCAGATGTGGACACCTCCGGATTTTGGTGTCCAGAAGTTGGTAATGTTGAGTCTGGTACCTTCAGGTAGCTCCAGAGGTGGGTATCTCCAGAGGTTGCTATGCCCAGGTAGTCGCACCCAGATGTTACCTCCAGATCTGATGTCCTGATGCCCAGAAGCACCAGATGTTGATGCTCCAGCCATGGGTATCTGCAGATGTTGGTATCCAGAAGCTGGTACCTCCAGAGGGCATCAAAGGCACAGCCAGCATCCCCAGGGAGACAGGAGCTGAGGTCTCCTTTGACAGGGGACAACATCTGGCCATCAACCCACAAGGGACTCAACCTCCCCCAGATTTGAGGCCCGGTCACCCCCCTTTTTCCAGGTGATGACACCAAGTGGAGCAGGTCCCCCCACAGCCAAATTTCTCCAGCTTCTCCACAAGGCTCCATGAGAGGAAGCTTCACGTTCGGGAGGGGAAATAAAGATGAAAACCAGAAGAAACGTTGGCAAGAAGTTGGGCTCAGGGTGGCGTTGCTGGGATGTTGCAGGTGGGACTCCTTGTCTGAAGCCTGATGTGAGGAAGATGAAGGTGAAGTCAAGGAACTGAAGTCAAGACGTTCTCCAAAGTCCCATGGAGATGGGAAAGGCCCTGGGGTACATGAGCCATCAAAGAACTCTTGGAGGAGATCTAGCTCACAAATCCCCGAGGCATTTTCATTTTTCTCCTCAAGGACAAGGGGATAAGGTTGTCCCATGGACACATCACCTTAACTCTACCTGCTGAACGGGTCTGGAGAAGCTTTGGGGGATGACCCTTGGTCATCCCCTTGACCCACAGGGTTGTGTGTCTCCTTTAGAGGAGCTGGCTCTGATTTCTTGACCTTCTTCTCCGGGCAGGGACCTCAGGGTGTTAATTGGGACGGACACGTTGCGGGACGGCACGGGGGAAGTGAGGATGATTTCACGGTTAATCGTCCACCCGGCCTACAACCCCCGCAAGAACGACAATGACTTCATGCTCCTGAGGCTGAACAGACCCGTGCAGTTTAGCAACAACATCAAGAAGATCAGATTGGCCACGAGGTGTCCCATGGATGGGATGAGGTGCAGCGTGTCTGGCTGGGGCACGACCAAGTCCCCCGGAGGTACTGGCTCACTGTGGAGACGCCGGTGGAAGAGGTGGGATAGGGGGGATGTAATTTGGCAGGGAAAAGGAGGCTGAGTTCTCTTCTTGGTCAGCAAAATTGGATGAGGGAGGGTCCCTTATGTTGTCTTCACTCTACCCAACGATGTTTCCCATGAAGAATGACTTTCCCTTGGGGTTGAGGTTGGGGTTTCCTTTGCGCTGGACTACCCACCTCCGGTGGAGGCATCTCCCTTGCCCACCTCCAAAGGAACTTCACCAAAAATACCACAAGGTCTAGTCAGGCCTCAGCACGAGGAGGCTGCCATTTCTCACCATTTTTCTCTCCATCCCCCTCGTCTGCAGCAAAGCTCCCCAGAAATCTGCAGTGTGCCGGCGTCCAAGCCTTCGGGAAGGATAAGTGCGCGAGGGCATACGGGAGGTTGATCACCCCCAACATGTTCTGTGCTGGCGTCCCCCAGGGGGGCATCGATTCCTGCCAGGTAAGAGGTCCCTTCAGCCTCCTCCCATGGGGCCATGAAAGGTTTGGGTTCCTTCACCATTATCTGCAAGCCATAAAACCGGGGAACGGCCCTAACACGTAGGTGAAGCCACACAATATTTGGGTTTCCCACAATATTTGGGTTTCCCACAACCTTTGTTTTCCCAAAAATATCTGGGTTTCCCCACAAGTACCTCATGCTTGAGGCATGGAGCCAGGGATGGGCCACAACATGTGGATGGGTCCATGCAAGGTTTGGGTTCCTCCACCATTATCTCCAACCCAAGCCATAAAACCAAGGAATGACCAAGACATGTGGATGGGTTCCTACAAGATCTGTCTTCCCCACAACTACCTCATGCTTAAGCCCCATAGATGGAACTGGACCATGACACGGGGTGCAAGGTCCATGGTGTCACCCAAATGAGCCCTACCTTGTGCTCTTCTCCCCACAGGGTGACTCTGGGGGCCCGCTGGTGTGCAATGGGGTGCTGCAAGGCGTGGTGTCGTGGGGCATGGCTGTCTGCGGGCGCAAGGGGCAGCCCGGCGTCTACTCCAACGTGTGCCAAGCCGTGCCCTGGATCAGGAGATACATCAGGGGGTAGCAAGACCGACCCCCTCCCCAGCCCCACCACCTCCCCACGCCCCCCCAATGAGATTCTCGGCACTTAAGTATTCGGGGTGGGGCGGGAGAAGCAAAGAATTTCCCAGAATGCTCTTGGGAAGATGGGCGATTTGGGGTGAAATAAAGGAATTGAAAGAAAAAAGGGAAATTGAGTCATGGAAGAGTGTGGGGGGGGCTCCAGAACCCTTGGATGTGGACCCCTCAGCACCCCCCGAGGTCCCTTTGCCTCATCCTTGGGGGAGGGGGACACCAGCGCAATAACTAATGAGCTATTAATTGCCATCCTGACAATAACCCCATCACTAGGAGGAAAACACTGTTTTAATTAGTGATTTCCCTCGTTAGCATTAACGAGAAACCCTTTGGGATCTGAGATGGGGCATGGATCCTGTCTCCTGCACCTGCACTGGGGGAAAGGGACTAATTAATAAGACTAATTAATAGGGATAATTAATCCACTACACACCCACCGGCACCGGGAGCTTTCCTCTCCCAAACTCTCTAGGCAGCTTCACCGGCTGCAGGACCCCACCCTAATTAATCACCCAACTAATTAATGAATTAACGATGATGTTCATGTTGGCCATGCTAATTGGGAGCGTGGCCAAAAGCCGAGGTCACTGGGAACGGGGAGGGATGGTGACACGGGGACCTTGTGCGAGGTGCCCCCCTCTGCAGGCATCCAGGAAGGGGCAGGGGATTTCCCCAAGGGAATCCTCGTTAGGCCTAATTGGGCCGCTAATTAGCTGGAGGCCTGGGGGAGGTGTGGAGGTGTGGAAGGGACTGTCCCTAGGTGCCGGTGGTGTTATTTTGGGGACAGTCCCCAGATGTCCCCAGATCGTGGTGTCCTCCGGGTCTGGAAGGGGACACTGGCACCTTGGGGACATCATCCCTTTAAGGACATCATCCTGTTGGGGACATCATCCCCTTGGGGACACTGGCCCTTTGAGGACGTCGTCCTTTTGGGGACATCGTCCTGTTGGGGACATTGTCCCCTTGTGGACATCATCCCTTTGGAGACATCATCTTTTTGGGCACATCGTCCCTTTGGGGTCATTGGCCCTTTGGGGACATCATCCCCTTGGGGACATCATCCCCTTGGGGACATCAGCCCTTTGGGGGACAACAGCCCTTTGGGGACATCGGCCTTTTGGGGGACATTGGCCCTTAGGGGACATCATCCCACTGGGGACATCGACCCTTTGGGGACATCAGCCCTTTGGGGACACCAGCCCCATGGGGACATTGTCCCCTTGGGGACAGGATCCTTTTGTCCCTTAGGGTGCGGAGCTCCTGAGGACCTTGTAGGAGATATGGGGACACTTTGGGGACAACGAGCACCCACGTGGTGCCAGCATGTCCACTGGCACCCGTCCCCATGGGGTGACGTCCCCCTGAGCACCACAGGGACATCAAGGTGTCCCCTCAATTCTGCTTTGGGGTCCCCGTAATTCTCTTTTGGGATCCTTTTAATTCTCCTTTCGGATCTCCTTAATTTTCCTTTGGGGTCCCCTTCATTTTCTTTTGGGGTCCCCTTAATTTTCCTTTGGGGTCCCCTCAATTCTGCATTTGGGTCCCCTTAATTCTGTCCTGGCTTTGGGGTCCCCTCAATTCTCCTTTGGGGTCCCTTTAATTCTCCTTTGGGGTCCCCCTAATTCTCTTGCGGGTCCCCCTAATTCTCTTTTGGGATTCCCTTAATTCTCCTTTTGGTCCCCTTTACCCCCACTTTTTGGGGTCCTCTTTGCTTCTCCTTTGGGGTCCCGTTAACTTGGTCTCTTGTTTTGGGGTCCCCTTAGCTCTCTTCTGCTTGGGGTCCCCTTAACCCCGCCCTTATATTGGGGTCCCCTTTATCTGCCCCTACTTTGGGGTCCCCTTAACTCTGCCTCTGTTTTGGGGTCCCCTTAACTCCGCCCCCAATTGGGGTCTTCTTAATGTTGCCCCTATTTTGGGGTCCCCTTTCTCTGCCCCTATTTTGGGGTCCCCTTAACTTCACCCCTATTTTGGGGTCCCCTTTACCTGCTCCTACTTTGGGGTCCCCTTAACTCTGCCCTATTTTGGGGTCCCTTTTACCAGCCCTCACTTGGGATCCCCTTTATCTGCCCCTACTTTGGGGTCCCCTTAATTCTTCCCCTATCTTGGGGTCCCCTTAATTATGTCCCTCATTTGGGGTCCCCTTAATTGCCCCTGCTTTGGGGTCCCCTTAATTCTGCTCCTATTTTGGGGTCCCCTTCCCTCTTCCCCCCCAAAATTTGGGCAAAGGGGGAAACTGAGGCAAGGCAGAGCCTCCACTCATGGAGGGCCTCGAGGGGAGGATTGTGGGTAATGTGGGGCTGGCACCCCACAGCCGTGTGGGCTGCACTGGGAGGGACAGGAAGGGCACTGGGAGGCACTGGAAAGGGCAGAGGGGGCACTGGGAGGGACAGGAAGGGAACTGGGAGGCACTGGAAGGGAACTGGGAGGCACTGGAAGGGACGGGAAGGGAACTGGGGAGCACTGGGAAGGGGAGGGAGGGCACTGGGAAGCACTGGGAGGGACAGGAAGGGCACTGGGAGGGACTGGGAGGCGGGAAGGGAACTGGGGAGCACTGGGAAGGGGAGGAAGGGCACTGGGAAGCACTGGGAGGGACAGGAAGGGAACTAGCAGGCACTGGAAAGGGCAGGGAGGGCACTGGGGGGCATTGGAAGGGTACTGGGAGGCACTGGAAGGGCACTGGGATACACTGGAACATGCTGGGAGGCACTGGAATATACTGGGAGGCACTGCAAAGCACTGGGATGTACTGGAAGGCACTGGGAAGCCTCTAGGAGACACTGGGAGGCACTGGGTGGTGCTGGGAGGGACTGGGAGGTATTGGAGGCCTCAGGAGTTCGCTGGGAGGCACTGGGAGCACTGGGAGCCCCTGAAGGCACTGGGAGGAATTGGGAGGTATTGGGAGGGTGCTGGAAGGCATTGGAGGCCTTGTGAGCAAACTGGGAGCACTGGGGGCACTGGGAAAACTGGTAGCACTGGAAGCACTGGGACACTGGGGTACTGGGGTACTGGGAGCGCTGGGGACACTGGGGAAACTGGTAGCACTGGAAGCACTGGGAGCACTGGGGCACTGGGACCACTGGGACCACTGGGGTCACTGGGATCACTGGAACTGCTGGGAGCACTGGGGTCACTGGGATCACTGGGGCACTGGGGGCAATGGGATCACTGGGGTACTGGGAGCACTGGGATCACTAGGATCACTTGGAGCACTGGGCGCAGTGGGATCACTGGGATCACTGGGAGCACTGGGAGCACTGGGGCACTGGGAGCACCAGGAGCACTGGGATGACCAGGGTACTGGGATCACTGGGACCACTGGGGACACTGGGAGCACTGGGAGCACTGGTATCACTGGGAGCACTGGGGTCACTGGGGTCACTGGGAGCACTGGGGCACTTGGGACACTGGGAGCACTGGAAACACAAAGATTTGGATTTGGGCACTGGTATCACTGGTATCACTGGTATCACTGGTATCACTGGGGGCACTGGGAGCACTGGGAGTGGTGGGTGTGTCCCCACTGTCCCCGCCCCAACCTGCCAGGGTGGGGCCCCCCCCGGGGATTTAAAGGGCCGGGCCCGGCCTCGGCAGCCTCCAGGTCCCAGTCCTCCGCCGCCATGGAGCGCCTCCTGCCCCTGCTGCTGCTGGCTGCTGGTGAGGGGACTGGGAGGGACTGGGAGGGACTGGGGGGCACTGGGAGGGCACTGGGGAGCACTGGGAGGGGACTGGGAGGGAGTGGGAGGGAACTGGGGGCACTAGGAGGGACTGGGGGGCAAGTGGGGGGCACTGGGAGGGAACTGGGGGGCACTGGAAGGGAACTGGGGGGCACTGGGAGGGTTTGGGAGGGGCTGGGAGGGAAGATGGGGGCACTATGAGGCAGCTGGGAGGAACTGGGGGGGCACTGGGAGGGAGCTGGGAGGGACTGGGAGGTAAATGGTGGGCACTGGGAGGGAACTAGGGGGAACTGGGAGGGACAGAAAAGGAACTGGTGGGCACCAGGAGTGGCTGAGGATATTGGAAGGGAATTGGTAAGGAACTGGTGGGCCCTGGAAGAAAACTGGGAGGGAACTGGGGCATACTGGGAGGGACTGGGTGGCACTGGAAGTGAACTGGAGGGGAGTAGGAAGGGAGTGGGAGGATGTTGGAGGGGTCTGGTGGGCACTGGGAGGGTGCTAGGGTGCACTGGGGGGACTGGGTGGTACTGGGATGGTGCTGGGGGGACTGGGAGTGTGCTATAGGGAGCACTGGGGGGAACTGGGAGCTGCTGGGGTGCACTGGGAGTGAACTGGGGGGCCACTGGGAAGGTGCTGTGTGTGCTGCAATGCACTGGGAAGGCACCAGGGGGCACTGGGATGGGGCGGGGGGGCACTGGGGGGAACTGGAAGGGAACTGGGGGGCACCAGGAAGGGGCTGGGAGGGAAATGAGGGGAACTGGGGGGGACTGGGAGGTGCTGGGAAGCGACTGGGGGAAACTAGGAGGGCACTGGTGGGTGCTGCAGTGCACTGGGAGGGCACTAGGGGGCACTGGGAGTGCTGGGGGGCACTGGGAGGCCCCGGGAGGCACTGGGAGGGCACTGGGGTCACTGGGAAGGCACTGGGAGGAGGGTGAGAGGGAATGGGGGGCACTGGGGGTGTACTGGTGGCAGTGGGGCAGAATGAGGAGACCTTGGAGGCACTGGGGTGTACTGGGAAAGAGGTGGAGGTGAACTGAGGACACTGGGAGCATACTGGTGTGAGTGGGAGGGAAAGAGGAAGCACTGGGAGGCACTAGAGGGCACCGAGGGATACTGGGAGGGAGCTGAGGGTGAACTGGGGACACTGGGAGACAGTGGGAGTGTACTGGTACAGATGGGAGGGAAACTGGAGGCACTGGGAGGCAAGTGAAGGGCACTGGGGGATACTGGGGCACTGAAGGAGGGCTGGGGGGCATGGGGAGCACTGGGAGCACTGGTGGGGTGTAGGAGGGACTGGGATGGCAACCGGTTGCACTGGGAAGGAACTGGGGGTGAACTGGGGGCATTGGGAGCACACTTGTGGGGCATGGGAATAAAAGGGGAAAGCACTGGGAGGCAACTGGAAGCCACTGAGGAGACAGCAAGGGTTTACTGGGAGGGAGCCGGAGGAGACTGGGGTCACTGGAAGGTACTGGGTGGGAACCAGAGGCTACTGGGAAGACCTGGCGGGCAGTGAGAGGCACTGGGAGTCACTGGGGACAATGGAGAGGAAGTGAGGCTGCATTGGGAAAGAAGTGGGAGGCACTGGGAGGGCACTGGGAGACACTGGGAGGTAGTAGGTGGGAAGTGAGAGATCACTGGGAGAACTGGGAGGGAACGGGAGCAACTGGAAGGGCAGGAAGGTGATGCAGGGAGGCCCTGAGGACCCTTAGATGGGGAGGAACTGGGAAGGAAGGAACTGGGAAGGAACTGGGAGGCACTGGGATGGCACTGGGAGGCAGTAGATGTGAAGTGAGAGGTCAATGGGAGATCTGGGAGGGAATGGGAGCAACTGGGAGGGCAGGGAGATGATGCAGGGAGGCCCTGAGGACCCTTAGATGGGGAGGAACTGGGAAGAACCTCGGAAGGAACTAGAAAGGAGCTGGGAAGGAAGGAACTGGGAGGCACTGGGAGGAACTGGGAGGCACTGGGAGGCACTGGGAGGGCTGAACCCCAGTTCCCCTCCCGCAGCAGCCACAGGGGATGAGAACCGGATCGTGGGGGGCCACAGCTGCCAGAAGAAGCGCCACCCGTACCAGGCGGTCCTGCTGGGCCCCCAGAACAACATCCACTGCGGCGGGGTCCTCATCGACAAGTTCTGGGTGCTGACGGCCGCCCACTGCGACACCAAGAGGTGGGGTGGCCCCAGCTGGGGTGGGGATTGGTGGGGTGAGGGCTCTTCCCCTTCGTTGGGCCAATGGGGAGGTCAGGGAGAGGGTCACCAGGTCCTGGTGGGGATTGGTCTCAACGTGGAGGTGGAGAACATCAAGGGTGGAAGCTGTGGGGGTCGTCACGGTGCTGGCTCTACCTGAGGTCCTCCTCCCCACCCTGCAGCCTTCTGGGGACCTTTCCCAGCAGCCACGATGTCACTTGGGACTGGGTGGCCAAGTGCTGGGCAGAGAGGAGGTCACCTCTATGGCCTGGAAGAACCTCTTGGCTTCCCATTATGACCATCCCGTTGGGTTGGCCAACAACTGTCCAGTTGGGCTCCAAGAATTAGGATCTAATTGTGTTGGCCACCACAACCACCCAGCTGGGCTCCCAGAATTATGATCTAACTGTGTTGGCCACCACAACCATCCAGTTGGGCTCCCAACATGACCATCCCGTTCGGTTGACCATCAAAACCATCCAGTTGGGCTCCCAACATGACCATCCCGTTGGGTTGGCCACCACAACCATCCAGTTGGGCTCCCAACTTGACCATCCCATTGGATTGGCCAACAGCCATCCCTGAACACAACCAAGCTGTCCACAAGACCAGCATCTCCCCACCTTCAAGGTCCTGCAGGTCCCTCCCCATGTCCAAATTTTCCAAAATTTCAAATTTCCCAAAACCACCCCCCTCGGTCCCCACTCACCCATGGACGTCTCAGCCTTGTCCACACGCCCACGAGGGGCTTTGAGGCCGCTGGGGGGTGGCTATGTGAGGTACATCTTGAAGACATCATGGAGAGGAGCTTCTCCACCCCCTTCTCCATGTGGGGTTGAGGGGAGAAGCAGGATGCGACCCCTCAACCCATCCACGCAGAAGCCATTGATAAGGTGGAGTTGGCCAAGAAGGACCTGAACTAACCCCAAATTTGGTGACCCCAAATATGTTGGCCCCAGATTTGGTGACCCCAGATTTGGTGACCCCCAAATTTGGTGACAGATGATGTGAAGCAGCCTGAAGAGAGGTCTCCTCCTCTCCCCATTCCCACCAGCTCTCTGAACTGGACTAGAATGCGTTGAGTGAAGGGGGCAGACCAGTTTGGGGAGCTGGTGGTACTGGTGTGACTGGCCCGGGCATGGGAGGACCACGGGACCCATCCTCCCTACGTGACAGGGTCTGAGCCATCTCCTTGAGGGACACCTTTGGACTTCCCTCCGTTTATTTTTGGGTGGTCCAAGCTTCTCCCCACTGAGTCCTGATGCACAGGGCGTAGAGCAGGGAGGAGCTGCAGGAAAAATGAGGAAGAAAACATGAAATTTAGCATTTAGTTGAATGTGGTGGGGCCTGGAGAAGGGGTGAGGACACTTGGGCCTTCAAGGCGTAGAGGCTGGAGCTGGTTCTTCACCACCATGCCCAGCTTGGCACGGGCTGGGGAGGACCTCAAGTCCCTTGCTGGGACATGCTGGGCCACTTTTGTCTCCTGGCCTCAGTTTCCCCATCTGGTTCGAGATCCTAATGATAGGAGGAGAAGCCTTTTGCCCTACTTCCACGGAGGCCAGGAAGCTTCGTCACTGCCCCGCTCCTCCCAGCCTCCCCAGCGTGGGCCTCCCCTTGCCCTTGGCCTCTGCCCCAGCCACCGCCGAGCCTCACCACAGTCCCTTCTCTCCATCTCCGTGCCCAGCTCCATCCCCATCTGCGTGGGTGACCACAGCCTGAAGACCAAGGAGCTCCTAAAGGGATGGGCTCCTAAAGTCACCCTCCCATTGGGCTGGCCACCACAACCATTCTGTTGGGCTCCCAGAATTATGATCTAACTGTATAGGCCACCACAACCATCCAGTTGGGCTCCCAACATGACCGTCCCATTGGGTTGGCCACCACAACCATCCAGTTGGGCTCCCAACATGACCGTCCCATCGGGTTGGCCACCACAACCATCCAGTTGGGCTCCCAACATGACCGTCCCATTGGGTTGGCCACCACAACCATCCAGTTGGGCTCCCAACATGACCGTCCCATTGGGTTGGCCACCACAACCCTCCAGTTGGGCTCCCAACATCACCATGCCCAAGAAACCCAGAAGAAGCCTTTTGCCCTACTTCCACAAAGGCCAAGAAGCTTTGTCACCTCCCCACTCCTCCCAGCCTCCACGGCATGGGCCTCGCCTCACTCTGGCCTCTGCCCCGGCCACCACCAAGCCTCACCACGGTCCCTTTTCTCCACCTCCATGCCCAGGTCCATCCCCATCCGCATGGGCGACCACAGCCTGAAGACCAAGGAGGGGACGGAGCAGTGCATCAACTCGGCCCAGGCCTTCGTCCACCCTGGCTACAACCCCACCACCCATGACAACGACATCATGCTGCTGAAGCTCCAGAAGCCCGTGCGCTTCACCGACCACATCCAGCCTGTGGCCCTCCCCAGGAGATGCCCGCCACCCAACACCGAGTGCATCGTGTCAGGCTGGGGCAGCACCAGCAGCCCTGAAGGTTGGTGGAAACATCTCCTCGCGACGTGTGGTGGGCTCCCGAGGGACCTGGGGGGACAGCTGGGCGTCTTGGGGACGTCTCAGTGTCTTGGGGGCGTCTGGGCAGGTTGTTTTGGGGACAGTTTGGGGACTTCTTGGTGTCTTGAGGATAGCTTGGTGTCTTGGGAACATCTAGGTGTCTTGGGGACATCTCAATGTCTTGGGGACATCTTGGCTTCTTAGGGATGTCGCAATGTCTTGAGGACATCCTGGTGTCTTGGGAACATTTGGGTGTCTTGGGGACATCTGGGTGTCTTGGGGACATCTCAATGTTTAGGGGACAGCTTCGGGACATCTTGGTGTCTTGAGGACAGCTTGGTGTCTCGGGAACATCTTGGTGTCTTGGGAACATCTGGGTGTTTTGGGGACATCCAGGCATCTTGGGGACATCTCAATTTTTTGGGGACAGCTTGGGGACATCTTGGTGTCTTGGGAATATTTGGGTGTCTTGGGGACATCTTTGCTTCTTGGGGATGTCTCAATGTCTTGAGGACAGCTTGGGGACAGCTTGCCGTCTTGGGGACATCTGGGCATCTTGGGGACATCTTGGGAACATCTCAATGTCTTGGGGATGTCTTGGTGTCCTGGGGACATGTTGGCCACTTGGGGACATCTCAATGTCTTGAGAACAGCTTGGGGACATCTTGGGGACATCCTGGCATCTTGGAGACATCTCAACACCTTGGGGACACCTCTTTCTGGGCGGGGCTTCCTGGGTCCATTGGAGGTCTCCGTTCTCCACACCATGACCACAGGAGACATCAAATCACCTCCACTGTGGCCACTCAGCCCTGACCTTGGGGCGCGTCTGCCATGATGGGGCCACGTCACCTTAGAAGGGAGAAGGTCCCATTGCATCGGAGCCCTCTGGGGACCCTTCCCATGGGGTGAAGGGTGACCTGGGACCCCTCACCATGTCCCACCATCCCCAGGCTACTTCCCCGACATCCTCCAGTGCGGTGTGGTCTACACCATCTCCAACGAGGAGTGCAGCAAGCTCTACCCCAAGGGCATCACCAGGAACATGCTCTGCGCCGGGCTCAGCTCGGGGGGCACCGACTCCTGCCAGGTGGGTCTGGTGGCAGTGGGGTGGCCGTGGGGCGCTGCACCCATGGGTGGGTGGCTTCACCCGCCCTGTCCCCGAGGAGAGACCAATGGAGAGGAACCGGGGTTGGGGGGCACATCACACCCAGCTGAGGACCAGTGGTGGAGGTCCCCATCTCTGGTGGAAGATCAGCCCTGGGGGTCTCGGCTCCTTCAGGGCCCCCCACTAAGCACCGTGGGGACCCCCAGGTGCTATAGGGACCACCTGGGTGCCGTAGGCACCCTGGGTGCTATAGGGACCCATCCCTAAGCACCCTACACATGCCTGGGTGCTATAGGGCCCACCAAGCATCACACCAAGCACCTTGGGTACTAGAGAGAACCCCTGGGTGCTATTAGGACCCTTAGATGTTGTACAGACCCCCAAAATGCTATAGAGACCCCCTGACAAGCACCATATAGATCCCTGGCTGCTATAGGGACCCCCAGGCACTCTACAGGTCCCTGGGAGCTATAGGGACCCCTGCACACCATGGGGACATCCTGGGAGCTATAGAGACTGCCAGGGTGCTGTAGGGACCTCCAGGGTATTATGTAGACCCTATGGATGCTATAGGGACTGCACAGGTAATGCACAGCCTCCTGGGTGTTAAAAGGACCCCCAGGTGCTATGGGAATCTCCCTGATGCTATAGGACCCCCCCAGGGTGTTAAAGGGAACCCAAGGGTGCTATAGGGACCCCCAAACTCCGTATAGCCACCCCTGGGTGCTATAAGGACCCCTTGCATGCTATAGGGACCCTTTAGGTGCTATAGGGACCACAAGGCAACATTCAGCCTTCTGAGTTTTATAGGGACCCCTAGGTTCTATAGGGACCCTTTGCATGCTATAGGGACCCCCAGACACTGTACAGCCCCCCTGGGTGCAACCCCTGGACCCCATAGGGACCCCAACACCCAACCCCACAGGGCAATGGTGGTCTCCACCCAGCAGCAGGCACCACCAGGAGGACCATGGGGTCCCTGTGGGGCAGGGCTGGGGACACAGGGGGACTACGTGTGGGTAGGTTGGCCACCACAACCATCCAGTTGGGCTCCCAGGATGACCATCCCATTGGGTTGACCATCAAAACCATCCGGTTGGGCTCCCAACATGATTATCCTGTTGGTTTGGCCACCACAACCATCCTGTTGGGCTCCCAGAATTACAGTCTAACTGGGATGGCCACCACAGCCATCCCGCTGGGCTCCCAAAGTGACCATCCCGCTGGGTTGGCCACCACAACTATCCAGTTAGGCTGCGGTGAGATGGTGGGGACCATCTCACTGGGTGCCTCTGTCCTCCAGGGTGACTCGGGTGGGCCACTGGTGTGCAAGGACGAGCTGCAGGGCATCGTCTCGTGGGGCATGCAAGTGTGCGGGCGGCGGGGCAAGCCTGGCGTCTACACCCGCGTCTGCGAGTTCACCGCCTGGATCCACGACACCATCAGGAGGAAGAGCCATGCTTGAGAACCCACCACGTGCTTCTGGGTCTGCTCCTCGCTTCTCTCACCCTGTGGAGGAGCTCCTGGAATAAAATCCTCTAGAACCTGGCCGCCCTGTGCCATCATGTGGATGTGGGGAGGGGGAGAAGAGTGGGAGAACATGGCCACCATGAGCATGGGGTCTCTGGAGGTAGGTGGGCAACTCATGGCCATGGGTGTTTGGGGGTGGTCAACCTGGAACCACATCTTTCTGGTGCTGGTTGCCACGGTGACAATCTGGAACCATACATCTGGTGCTGGTGGCCATGGTGGCAACCTGGAATCACATATTTCTGGTGCTGGTGGCCGTCGTGGGCAATCTACAATCAAAAATCTGGTGCTGGTGGCCACAGTGGCAACCTGGAACCACACATGTGGTGCTGATAGCTGTGGTGGGCAACTCATGACCACACATCTGATGTGGGTGGCTATGTTGGCAACCTGCAACCACACATCTGGCGCTGGTCAGCAATCCGTGGCCATACATGTCCAGGTCTGGAAGACGTTTCAAAGTGTAGAGGAGACACATGTCCACATCTGTAGGACACACTTGTCCATGTCTGTAGGACATGTGTCCAGGTCCAGAGGCCACACGTCCACAGGAGAAGTCCACACATGTCCAGCCCTATAGAACACACACGCAGCTTGAGTATTCACAGCTGGTGCCCCACAACTTCATGTCCCACCTGGTGACCGTGACCATCACCCCACCACCACGCGCGTCCTCCTCTGGAGGCCACAGCCCACGTGTCCCATGGACCCACCGCCACCGGGCCACCCAGGGTTAGCACTGGCTGTGTCAACCAGGAGCAAAGCAGGGAACCTGCTCCTCCTGGCAGCGCGTGGGCTGCCCTAATTGGTGCCAATTAAGCACTCGCTAACGAGGAGGCCGCTAACGAGGGCCTCCCCCCACCAAGAGAACCAGTCTGGCCGTGCCCGCGGCGCGCGGCGCCGCCCGAGAAGCCGCACCGCCCTGTTTACACCGCTTACACCCCACTTCAGATTTACACCCTGGGGTGGGCAAGCCCCGCCCCTCCGAACTCGTGGCCACGCCCCCCGGGTGGAAGCCCCGCCCCCTGTGCGTGTGCAAATGGTGTGGGGTGACAGCTCCCCCTAGGGGCGTGACGAAGGAGCTGGGGAACCTCCAGCCTTGGTCTTCTTCTGCTCTGGTCTTCAAGACCAGTCAGCCAACCTGATTGGCTAACCAGCACAGGTTGGTCTACAAAGCCAGCTGGCCAATCAGAAAGTATCAGTCTACAAAGCCAACCGGCCAATCAACATGTGTTGGTCTACAAAGCAAATGGGACAATCAGCATGCATTGGTCTGCAAAGTCAACTGGCCAATCAGCTTGTGCTGATCTACAAAGCCAACTGGCCAATCAACACATGCCGGTCTCTCAAGATGATTGGCCAACAGGGCTTGCTGGCTGGACAAGGCAGCTGGCTGGACAAGGCAGCTGGCCAATCAGCACATGCTGGCCTCTACGGCCATCAGCCAATGAGCATGCCCCCATCTCAAAGCCAGCTGGCCAATCAGCACGCACCCATTTCCAAAGTCACCAGCCAATCAGCTCACATCAGCCTCCAAAGCCACCAGCCAATGCCATGAGTTTGCCTCCAACACAGCCATCCAATCATCTGTCATTTGTTCCCACAGCCCGCTGGCCAATCAGCATCTCGCCTCCAGAGCCAGCCAGCCAATCAGCATGCGCCGTTCCCCAGAACTACCAGCACCTGCCACGCCGTCATTCCCATGGCACAGCCATCCAATCAGCTCTTCCCTAGCAACTCAACCGGGCGGGGAGCCAATCAGCAAGCTCCTTCCATCCAACCAGCAGGTTCCAACCAGCCAATCGGCGAGCTCTGGCCGACCAATCAGCAAGTGCCGCCCCGGAGAGAGCACGAGGGAGGCCGGGCGAGGCGGTGCCGAGGGATTAGGGGAGGATTAGGGAAGGCGGCCTCCACGCTCGGCCTCGGGGCGGGACGAGCTGGGCCCCGACGCCGTTATAAAACCGGCGGCACTCACGTGGGTGGGACGGGCACGGAGCGGCGGCAGCTGAGGAGGAAGAGGAGGAGGAGGAGAAGGAGGAGGAGGAGAAGAAGACACGTCAGGGCTGGTCGGAACGCTTCTTCCCGGCGCAGAGGGGAGGACACGCGAGCCTCAGGAGCGGGGAGGCCTCCCCGGCCCCCGCGGGGCACAGCGGGGACCTGCGGAGAGGTTTGGTGGGGTAAGGGTGGAGGGCGGGGGGCGGTGGGGTAGGCTCCAAAGGGAGGCCGCGGTCTGTGGTCATGCTCTCCACCTGATGGCCCTGCTCCCTGTCCATCCTTGCTTCATGCTCCGTCCCCAGCCTCCATCCATCCTTCCTTGTTCATTCTGTCCCCAGCCTCCATCCATTCCTCCCTATTGTTCCATCTCCAGCCTCCATCCACTCCTCCTTCTTGCTCTGTCTCCAGCCTCCGTCCATCCCTCCTTGTTCTCTCCATCTCAAGCCTCCATCCATTCCTCCTTCTTGCTCCATCCTGAGCCTCCATCCCTGCTTCCTTGTTTGCTCCGTCCTCAGCCTTCGTTCTTCCCTCCTTCTTGCTCCAACCCCAGCCTCCACTCATCCATCCTTCTTGTTTGTCCCATCCCCAGACTCTACATCCTTCCTTGGAGAAGGAAGCTCCATTTCTAGCCTCCATCCATGTCTCCTTGCTTTCTCCATCCCCAACCTCCATCCACTCCTCCTTTCTTCCTCTATCCCTAGCCTCCATCCCCCCTTCCTTCCTTTCTCCATCCCCAACCTCCATCCACTCCTCCTTTCTTCCTCTATCCCTAGCCTCCATCCCCCCTTCCTTCCTTTCTCCATCCCCAACCTCCAACCACTCCTCCTTTCTTCCTCCATCCCTAGCCTCCATCCCCCCTTCCTTCCTTTCTCCATCCCCAACCTCCATCCACTCCTCCTTTCTTCCTCTATCCCTAGCCTCCATCCCCCCTTCCTTCCTTTCTCCATCCCCAACCTCCAACCACTCCTCCTTTCTTCCTCCATCCCTAGCCTCCATCCCCCCTTCCTTCCTTGCTCCATCCCCAACCTCCATCCACCCCTCCTTTCTTCCTCCATCCACCCCTCCTTCCTTGCTCCATCCCCGACCTCCATCCACCCCTCCTTGCTTGCTCCATCCCCAATTTCCACCCCTCCTTGCCCGATCTCCACCCATCCTTCCTTGCGGAAGTTTTCCATGATGAGGGTGGGGAGGCACCAGAACAGGTTGCCCAGAGGAGCTGGGGTTGCCCCATCCCTGGAGGTGCTCAAGGCCACGTTGGATGGGGCTTTGGGCAACCTGGCCTGGTGGGAGGTGGCCCTGTCCATGGCGGGGGGGGGTGGGGTGGGGTGGAATTAAAAGGGCTTTGAGGTCCCTTCCAACCCAAACCATTCTGTGATTCCTTCTCCATGGTTGCTTTATCCCTGAGTCCACAACCTCCGTCCGTCTCTCCTTGCCTCCATCCCCGATCTTCATTGTCACAAATGATGCAGAACAGTTGATTTGTCTTTCTTCCTTTTCCTTCCTTTTCCTTCCTTTTCCTTCCTTTTCCTTCCTTTTCCTTCCTTTTCCTTCCTTCCTTTTCCTTCCTTCCTTCCTTCTGTCCTTCCTTTCTCCCCTCTTTCCCTCCTTCCTTCTTTCTTCCCCTCCTCCCCTCCTTCCCTCCTTCCCTCCTTCCTTCTCCATGTTTGCTCCACCTCTGGTCTCCATCTCTCCTTCTCCATCCTCGTTCCTCCACGTTTCCTTCCTGTTCTCCCTCCATCCTTCCTTCCCCACGCCACCTCCGTCCCTCTCTCCATCCCTCCTATCACCATCCCTCCATCCTCAGCCTCCCTCCATCCTCAGCCTCCCTTCCCTGGCCCCACGTCCATGGGGCCCACCATGCATCCACAGGGAGTGGTGTCCCACACCCATGGGTGGCTCCAACCCACGGCCGTGGGAACCGTGACCCACAGTCGTAGGGTGCCTTGATCCACCTCTGTGGGGCCCACAATGCCTCTTCTTGGGGAGCAATGACCCACGGTTATGGGTGCCGCCAATCAATGGCCTTGGGGACCATGACCCACAACCACAGGGGACCATGACCCAAAGCAATGGGGGACCACGACCCATGGCCATGGGGAGCACGGACCCAAATCCACAGGGGACGGCGACCCATAGCTGTGGAGAACCATGACCTGCATCCCTAGGGGACCATGACCCATGGCCTTGGGGAGCACAGACCCAACCCCACAGGGGATAGTGACCCATGGCCATGGAGAACCATGCCCCCTAAACTTGGGTGTCTCCAACCTATAGAAGCCCATGATCCAAAACCATGGGGAGCCTTGACCCACAGCCATGGGGACCATGGCCCACATCCTTGGGGAGCAATGACCCACGTCCAAGGGCGTCTTCACCCCATGGCCGTGAAGAACCATGCCCCAAAACTATGGGAGGGGGGCCCCAACCCGCTGCCACAGCCCGAGGGAGGCATCCGAGGGCAGTGTGGGGTGCTGGAAGGTCAACCGCCCCGAGACAAGGAGGGGGAGGCGGAGGAGTTGGTGGGGCCCATAATTACGGGCCTCATTAACAATGACTGTGTTGATTGCTGCCGTGGCACTTGGCATAATGATGTTGCCATTGCAAAAGCACGATGACGGGGCGAATCGTGCAGCTCCCAGCGCTGGGCAGAGGGGACCATGGAGACCCCCCACTATAGTGCCATAATCCCCAAAATGGTTTGGAGCTACCAGAAACCCGTCAAGAAATGTGCAGGGCTACCATAATGACCCCCAAAATGTCTTGGAGCTACCATAACCCTCCCAAGAAATGTGCAGAGCTGCTATAATGCCCCCCCAAAATGGTTCAGAGCTACCATAAACCCCTCAAGAAATGTGTAGGGCTGCCATGAGGCCCCTTAAAATAGTTTGGAGCTAAGAGAACCTCCCCAAGAAATGTGTAGGGCTGCCATAATGCCTCCAGAATGGCTTGGAGCTACCATAAATCCCCCAAGAAATATGAAGGGCTATCATAATGACCCCAAAAATGTCTTGGAGCTACCAGAACCTGCCCAGGAAACGTGTAAGACTGAGATAATGCCCCCTAAATAGTTTGGAGCTACTATAAACCCCCAAGAAATGTGTAGGGCTGCCATAAGAGCCCCCAAAATGGTGCAGAGATACCTCAGTGCCACCCCCAAAATGCATAGCCCCACAAAACCACCACTGTGGTCCCAACACTTCTGCCCCCGCAGTGGCCACATCGATGGAGGTACAAGCCATGGTGGCCCCCCGGCCATGGGACCGAGTGAAGCTGTTGGGAGCCTTGGTCTTGGTGGCATCCATGGGTGAGTGCAAGGGTGAAGGGTCTGACCAGTGTTGCACATGCGCGTGGAGGTGCTGACACACACCTTCTCACCTCCATCATGCCTTGCAGCGTCCTCGGTGGCAGGTGACACGCGTGTGGTGGGCGGCATGGACTGCGAGCCCCACTCGCAGCCGTGGCAGGTGGCCATCCTCGACATGTACAAGCTCTACTGCGGCGGCGTCCTGGTGGCCCGGCAGTGGGTGGTGACAGCGGCCCATTGCACCACGCCAGGGTAAGGGCACCGTCGCGCGTGTAATGCGTGTCACGCGTGTGCCGTGTCCCCTGGGTCATGAGAGTGGCGTGGTCGTCATGGCCCATGTGTGTGTGCTGTCATGGTCCTGTGGTCCCACGTGTTGGCGTGGCCATGATGTGGTCTACATGGGTCCTGGCCATGCCATGACCAACTTGTGCCATGGTTGCACCATGGTTTCCATTTTCATGAGCCATGTCAAGTCCCACACGTCTCGGCCATGCCGTGACCAATGCATGCCATGGTTGCACCATGGTCTCCATGTTCATGGACCACATGATGTCCCACAAGTGTCTTGGCCATGCCATGACCAACACATGCCATGGTTGCAGCCTGGTCTCCATGTTTATGGACCACATCTTGTCCTACATGTCTTGGCCATACCATGGCCAATGTATGCCATGACTGCAATATGATCTCCATCTTCATGGGCCACGTCATGTCCCATGCATGCCATGACCTGCACATGCCCTAGCCATGCTGCAGTCTCCATATCCCACACATCCCATCATGCTTTTCCCCACAAGAGCCTTGGCCACACCGTGGTCTCCAAGACCCCTACAAGTGGCCGCGTTCCCCGTGTCCTGGCCACCTCGCCATCCATCCCACGCGTGTCCCTTGGGTGCTGCAGGATCACCACCATCCGCCTGGGCAAGCACAACCTCTTCACGCGAGAATGGGGCGAGGAGCGGAGGTTGGTGCAGAAGCTGGTTCCTCACCCCAACTACAACCCCAGCACCAAGGACAACGACATCATGCTGATCAAGCTCCTGACGCCCGTCACACTCACCGAGAGGATCCAGCCTGTCCCTGTGGCCTCCTGCCCCCCAGTGCCTGGCACCAGCTGCACCACGTCGGGCTGGGGGGCCACCACCTCTCCAGAAGGTACCCAGTGCCGATGGCCCCTCCTGGATGCCTGGGTCCCATCCTGGACATCTAGGTTCTCTCCTTGGCACTTTGGTCCTCTCCTGAACACCCAAGTGTCCTCCTGGACACCTGGGTCCTCTCCTGGACACCCAGGTCCTCTCCTGGACACCTGGGTCATCCCCTGGACACCTGGATCCTCTCCTAAAAAATAGGAACAAAACAGGGCAGCAGAGGAGGAACAGGAAGGAAATAAAGTGAAATCAAGTTAACTTTTACCAAAAACTCAACAAATTACAATGAAAAGAAACCAGAGGGAATAGACTAAAAGCATCTAAAACCCTGTAAATCGAATAGTGGGTTAAATGAGAAGTAAACAGGACCAAATATGATCAAGTGACAAAAAGAAGTAAGGCGAAGGAAGGGGAGAAAAGTTAAAATAAAGTCAATTAAATTAAATGAAGGGAAATGAGTTAAGTAGAACAGAAGGGAACAGAGTAAAATTAAAACAGTTTTTTTTTTTAATGAAAGAAAGAAAGAAAGAAAAGAAAGAAAGAAAGAAAGAAAGAAAGAAAGAAAGAAAGAAAGAAAGAAAGAAAAAGAGAAAGAAAAGGAAGGAAGGAAGGAAGGAAGGAAGGAAAGAAAGAAAGAAAGAAAAAGAAAGAAAGAAAAAAAAGAAAAAGAAAGAAAAAAGAAAGAAAGAAAGAAAGAAAGAAAGAAAGAAAGAAAGAAAGAAAGAAAGAAAGAAAGAAAAAGCAGATGGAAGAAGATAGAGTGAAACAAAAGAGAAACACCTTAAAATTAAATTAGAGGAAGAGAAAGGAAAATGTAAAACTAAGTCAGTTTAATAGAAGACACAAAATCACGGTGCAAAAACAGGTTGGACTGGGCAAGTCCTGGTTCCCCAACCTCTGCATGTTTGGTTTCAAATCAGACCTTTTTGGGGCAGAAATTCCTTATTTTTGGCATTCCCCTCTGGAAATGCCCACCCGAGGGAGGCTTCGCCCACGATGGGATGTGTCTCCATGGGAGACTTTCCAGCCAGAAGTGTGGAAACATCCCCAAACAGCACATTTTCCACCCCAAAACAGTCAGGAGAAGCCACCTTCGTGTGAGACCCCGGGGGAGACTCAACGCCCTCTTCCCCAGGACGGGGGAGTCGGCGCTGGGAGTTCGGGGGGGCAAATTTCTGCCGGTTCCCGGGTCGATTGCTCTGGTTTCTTTCTCCCCTCCCCTCCGTTTCCCATCTCAGTCTCTTACCCGGACGTCTTGCAGTGCGTCACCGTCACCATCTTCTCGACGGCTGAGTGCAAGCGGTTATACCCCGGCTCCATCACCGAGAACATGATATGCGCCGGGAGCCTCCAAGGCGGTAGGGATTCCTGCCAGGTACGGCCATGATGTCCACCTTCCACCGCTGCCACCGGGGGGCAGTCCGCAAAGCGGACCAAGGGGACACGTGCCCCGGTCATCACCATGGGGTCGGTGGTCTTCCCGGTGGCTCATGAACCCAACGAGGGTTGGCCAACATGAGTTAGACAAGCCAGCGATGTTCTCGACCCAACAAGGGTTGGCCAAAACGTTTCAAAAGGGTTGGCCAAAAAGCGTTCAACCAGTTGGGTGCCGGCCCAACCAATGGGGGTTGGACAACGCAATGAGTTCTTCAGGCCATGGAGTTCTTCAGCCCAATGAGGATTGGCCAAAACAAGTGTAATTGGGCAAATCAAGCATAATTGGCCAAAACAAGTGTAATTGGCCAAAACAAGTGTAATTGGCCAAAGTAAGTGTCATTAGACAAAGCAAGCATCATTAGCCAAAGCTAGCGTTATTAGCCAAAGAAAGTGTTATTAGCCAAAGGTAGTGTAATTAGCCAAAGTATAATTGGCCAACTCAACGATGGTTGGCCAACCCAAAGAGATTTGGACAAGCAACCGTGGTGGTTGGCTGACCAGTGATGCTTAAAGAATCTTCCAAGCATTGCGTCCTGGTGCAACGGTGGTGGAACACCTAGATAATTAGACAGCCTGATGTCACAGGTTGGTTGAACCAATGGTTTATCAGCCCAATAAAGGTTGGTCAAATCAGATAGAGGTCCAACTGCACTTGGCCAAACCGGTGATGTCTGGTCAACCCAACAATGGTTGGCCAACCCAACAATGGTTGGCCAACCATGAGAGGTCATCCAACAGGATGAGGCCTGAGAGTGGTGGGCCAAGCCACGAGGAGTTGGCCAACCCAAGAAGCGTTGGGTGACGGCTGGCTCACAGCACCTCTTTCCGTAGGGTGACTCCGGGGGACCTCTGGTTTGCAACGGGACCCTCCAAGGTATCGTGTCCTGGGGCATGGAGAAATGCGGGCAGCCCAAGAGACCTGGTGTCTACACCAAGGTCTGCAGATATGCCCAGTGGATCCAGAAAACCATGATGGACAACCAGTGATGCTCCAGCAACCTCCGAGCGCCTGAGGGAGGTCGGAGGGCCACCTCCAGGCTGCTGCTGCTCGCCGGGGCAGGTCGCTGGGACAACGGAGGCTGTGGCAAGGTTGTGGGTGCAGCCAGGGTGTCACCTGGTGAAGCCAGTGAGAGGGTGGATGGGAAGGAACGAGAAATTAAAGCGTTGCGATGTTTGGTGGGAAATTTCGTCCTTTCAACCTGCCCCCTCAAGACAAATCCCAGACCTGGCCTCTCCTCCAGGGTCCTCCGCGGGTCCGGTTTCCATTTATGGCTTTGTTTTGAGGTCAGACACCTCCCACCATCCCCCAAATTTGCGATTTTACATTAATTTGATTTGAAGACGAGTCCTGTTTCCTACACTCGTGCTCTCCCATCATCTCACAAGGACGAAGATGTGGCCTGGCCTTGCAATGGCCCCATGGACATGGGACGCTGGTGGATGAGTCCTCCAACCCAAAGAGAGTTGGCCAACCCAACAAGGGTAAACTAACCAATGATGGCTGCCCAATTCGATGACGTCTGGCCATCCAGCAATCTCCTATCCAATAGGAGAACCCCGGTGGGAACAAACAACACAAGGAGCATCAGCAGGGGACACCCAATCCCACGAGGGGCACCCAAGGGCCCCAGTGATGGTTGGCCAACCCAACAAGAGTCTATCAGCAGCCAAGCAGGTTGGCAAACCTAAGGCAGTTGGCCAATCCGACTGGCCGGGAGGGTCACCCAACCAACAATGCATGGCCAACCCAACGAGGGTTGGCCAATCCAACAAGGGTTACCCAACCCCACGATGATGGTTGGTCAACCCAATGTCTGCTGGGTCCTTCTGAGGCTGGTGGCCATGGGTTTGTTTTGACTGTGATGTTGCCCCCTAAGTTCCTCCATCCCACCCCATCTTCGCATGCCCTCAAGATTTTTTCATTGTCCTTTTTCCCCAAATCTGGGTGTCCCAAAATGATGCACACAGGTCCCCATTGGGGTTCGTGGCCCCGAGGAACTTGTTGGCAGGGAAAATGGTCTCCTTCTTTGTGGAGGAGGCATCTGGAGGTGCTTTGGGTCCGTGCGGGGGTTCAGCTGGGGGACTTTGTTGGCACTGACCTCTACGGTTTGGCCATCACGGGGACTTCCCTTGTGAGCCCGAGGTGGGACGAGCTGGTGGGACTCGTCTTGGTGGCATCTGGGGTAGGGTCGTGGCTCACAGCCGCTCGACATCACAGAGGGGATGGGGCCACGTCAGCCACACGATCCGTCCCGCCCACCCCACACTGGGGAAACGCCATTGGGTGGGCTCTTCCTAAGCCCCGCCCACCTCAAATTGGGGAAGTGCCATTGGTTGGGCTCACCCCAAGTCCCTTCCATCCTGAACTGGGGAAACACCATTGGCCGGGCTCTCCCCAACTCCCACATCAATCAGGGGAAACTTCTCAAGTCCCACCCACCTCAAAACAGAGAACCGTCATTGGTTGAGCTCCTCCCAACTCCCACCCACCCCAAAACGGAGAAACACCATTGGTCGGGCTCTCCCGCAGCCCCACCCTTGCCCAATGTAGGGTCTCGCCACCCCCACCCCCGTAACACCCCTACGGATGCGTAGACCCCACCAAATCCCGCATGGGTGGGCGACGGGAGGTGACCACGAACCCCCACGAGACCCCACCACCCCATCCCGCGCAAGGGGGTGCCACCTCGCCGCCAGGTGTGGGTGCACCCCGTGCGAACGCCCGAGGGGGGCGAATCGTTAATTCCCCCTAATAACATGCGGCACCACGCTGTTTTCCCCCGTGATTACGGCCCCGCCGCGAGGAAAATCGTTATTACTGTAATTAGCGTTAATGACGGGGGGCAATAATATTACAACAGCGGCCGCATCACGCCCAAGGTGTGTTCGTTGCCCGCCCCGGGCGGTTTCTCAGCCACTGCGTCAGGGGGTGATTTGCTTAATCCGGATTAAATCCGGAGGAGGGGAAGCGCCAATCCCCCGCTCCGTGACCCCCCCCCCAAGAAATCGGGGTGCCCTGCTGCACCCCATGAGCACTGTAGGGCATCCAAGGGTCTGGGACCCCCTTGGTCATCCCTATTAATCCACGGGATTTAGGGGTCTGGGACCCCCTTGCTCGGCCCTATTAGGTATTTAGGGGTCTGGGACCCCTAAGCTCAGCCCCACTGATCCAGGGGACGTGGGGTTCCGGGACCCCCTTGCTCAGCCCCATTGATCCAGGAGACTTAGGGGTCCAAAACCCCATTGCTCAGCCCCATTAATCCAGGGGATATAGGGGTCCAAGACCCCCTTGCTCAGCCCCATTGATCCAGGGGATTTAGGGGTCTGGGACCCCCTTGCTCAGCCCCATTGCTGCAGGGGGTTTTGGGGTCCAGGACCCCCTTTCTCGGCCCCACAGCTTGCCCCATAGCCACCACCGTGTCCCTTCGAGGGGGGGCCATGTGAATGTGGCACCTGCCTGGGGACGTCAGCAAGCAAACATGGTTGGGGAGGGGGGCCTGCTAATGAGCCCCTGTTAATATTTAACACAAAGCCTTGATAGCTGGGGGCACCCAGCCCCCCGGCACCCAGCCCCCATCCCCCCCCCCGTCATGGCGTCTCCTCGCCTCTTCTTCCTCCTCCTCTTCCTCCAGGCGCTGGTGGCCCCCGGTGAGAGGCTGGGGGGGTCCCAAGGATGGCGACGGAGGGGGTCTTGGGGGTCCCCAGGGTGGGGCTGAGGGGTCCTGGGGGTCCTAAGGGTGGGAATTGGGGGGGCTGGGGGTCCTAAGGGTGGATATGGGGGAGGGGGGGCATCCCCAGTGTGGGGATGAGGGGTCCTGGGGGTCCTAAGGGTGGGAAATGGGGGGGCTGGGGGTCCTAAGGGTGGATGGATATGGGGGTGGGGGGGCATCCCCAGTGTGGGGATGAGGGGTCCTGGGGGTCCCCAGGGTGGGAATGGGGGGTCCTGGGTGTCCCACGGTTGGGTATTGGGGTGCAGAGGGTCTTTGGGGTGGGGACAGGGGGGTCCTGGGGGTCTCAAGGGTGGATGTGGGGGTCCCTGGGGGGCCCAAGGGAGTATATGGGGGGGTCCTTGGGGTCCTCTGGGTGGAAATGGGGGGGTCCTGGGGGTCCTAAGGGTGGATGGGGGGGGTCTTGGGAGTCTCCTGGGTGGGGATGGGGGGGATCCTGGGGGTCCTAAGGGGGGATATGGGGGTCCAAGGCGGGGGGGGGGGGGGGTCCCAAATGTGGGGATGGGGGGGGCTAAGGATGGGAACTTGGGGGGTTCTGGGGGTCCCCATGGTGGGAATGGGGGTGCAGGGGGGGTCCCAAGGGTGGATATGGGGGGGAGACATGGAGGGGGGGGTCCAGAAAAAAAGGGGGGGGGGGCCGGTGTCCCCCCCCCCCATTTTAATGTGGGCGGTGCCAGCTCGGCCTCGGGATGAGCGGATCCTGGGGGGCAGTGAGTGCCCCCCCTGGGCCCACCCTGGCCTCGTCCTGCTCTTCTACTTCGACCAGCACCAGTGCGGGGGGGCCCTGCTCAGCACCGAGTGGGTGCTCACGGCCGCCCACTGCCTGACCAGGTGGGGCACTGGGAGGCACTGGGAGGGGCACTGGGGGAGGGCTGGGGGGGACTGGGAGGCACTAGGAGGCACCGGGAGGGGCGCTGGGGGGGACTGGGAGGCACTGGGAGGGTCTCTGGGGGATACTGGGGGGGGGGGAATGGAGGGGTTCTGGGGCACTGGGTGGCACTGGAATGGACTCTGGGGGCTACTGGGGGGTACTGGTGGGGGACTGGGGTCTACTGGAGGCATTGGGAGGCACAGGTAGATGGACTGGGGGAACTGGTGGGGGGACTGGGAGTTACTGAGAGGCACTGGAGGCTACCGGAAAGCAATGGACGGGGACTGGTGGTACTGGGAGGAGGACTGGGGGCTAGTGGGAAGCATTGGGAGCCACTGGGAGAGTAACTGGGGGGACTATTTGCTACTGGGAGGCATGAGGAGGGGCACTGGGGGCACTGGGAGGCACAAGGAGGGGGACTGGGGCTACTGCAGGGTACCAGGATCACTGGGAGGGGGGCTGGGGGCTACTGGGAGACACTGGAATGGGAACTGGGGACACTGAGAGGCACTGGGAGGGGCACTGGAGAGAACTGGGAGGGGAACTGGGAGTGCTGGGTGGCACTGGGAGGCACTGGTAGCCCTACTCAGCACCCAGTGCATGTTCATGGCTGCCCACTGCCAGGCAGTTCTGGGAAGTGCTGGGAGGGGAACTGGGAAGCGCTGGGAGGGGAACTGGGAAGCACTGGGAGGAACTGGGAAGCACTGGGAGGAACCGGGAGGGGAACCAAGAAGTACTGGGAGGGGAACTGGGAAGAGAACTGGATCATCACGACCTGCGCCCTGCCCCGCACGTCCCCATCCCTTCTGTCTCCGTGTCTCCATGGCCACGTCTCTCCATGTTGGTGTCCCCCATGTCCATGTCCTTCCATGTCCATGTCCCTCCGTGACCATGTCCCCATGTCCACGTCCCTCCGTGACCATGTCCCCATCCCTCCCATCTCCAGTTCTCCATGTCCGCGTCACCCATGTCCCCATCCCTCCCATCTCCATCTCTTCATGGCCACGTCCCCCACATCCACATCCCTCCCTGACCATGTCCCCCATGTCCATGTCCTTCCATGCCCGTGTCCCTCCACGACCACATCCCCCATGATCACGTCCCTCCATGTCCATGTCCCTCCATGACCACGTCCCTGCATGTCCACGTCCCTCAGTGTCCACATCCCCCCATGCCCATGTCCACGTCCTCCCATGCCCATGTCCATATTCCCCCATGACCACGTCCCTCCGTGTCCATGTACCCCCATGACCACGTCTTTCCATAACCACATACCTCCATGTCCACGTCCTTCCATAACCACGTCCCTCCATGACCACATTCCCCATGACCATGTCCCCCATGTCCACATCCCTTCATAACCACGTCCCCCATGACCACGTCCATGATCACGTCCCTCTATGTCCTTCCATAACCACGTCCCTCCATGTCCACGTCCTTCCACAACCCTGTCCCTCCATGACCACATCCCCCGCGACCACATCCCCCGTGTCCATATCCCTCCACGACCATATTCCCCCATGTTCACATCCCTCCATAACCACATTCCCCATGACCACGTCCCTCCATGGCCACCTCCCCCACGCCTCCAGCCATGCCATCCCACATCCCCGAGGCCACGTCCCTCATGTGTCCCCTTGTCCCCAAGCCACATCCAGGTGCGGGCAGGGTCCCACAGCTTGGAGACCCTGACGGGACAGGAGCAGTACGCAGTGGCCACGAAGGTGGTGGTCCACCCTGGCTTCAGCGACCAGGAGGGGGACGGCAGCTACGCCGACGACCTCATGCTACTGCGCATTCAGCCCGCCCTGACCATCACGCGTTACGTCCAGCCCCTGGCCCTGCCCAGCGCTCCCCCGGCCCCCGGCACCAACTGCACCGTCATGGGCTGGGGGACCACCACCAGCCCTGAGGGTAGGGAGCACCCAGGTGTCCATGGGATGGGCATCTCAACCAGCGTTGGGTTGGGTTGGGTTGGGTTGGGTTGGGGGTGTGTCTGGAAGGAAGGGACCCAGGTGTCCAGGGTTGGGTGGGGACCCAGGTGTCCATGGGATGGACTTCTCCACCAGCATTGGTTTGGGTTGGGTTTGGCTGGGTTGGGTTGGGTTGGGTTGGGATGTCTCTGGAAGGAAGGGACCCAGGTGTCCAGGGTTGGGTGGGGACCCAGGTGTCCATGGGATGGACTTCTCCACCAGCATTGGTTTGGGTTGGGTTTGGCTGGGTTGGGTTGGGTTGGGTTGGGATGTCTCTGGAAGGAAGGGACCCAGGTGTCCAGGGTTGGGTGGGGACCCAGGTGTCCATGGGATGGACATCTCAACCAGCGTTGGGTTAGGTTGGGTTGGGTGGAGGCACCTCTGCAGAGAAGGGACCCAGGTGTCCAGGGAACGCAGCCCAGGCCTGGTTGGACACGTGTGTCCCCCTCCTGCCCAGTGACCTACCCTGACACCCCCCAGTGCGTGAACGTCACCGTGGTGAGTGACAGCCGGTGCCAGGAGATCTACGGCAGCAAAGTCACCGAGGACATGCTGTGCGCCGGTGTGGCTGCGGGGGGCAAGGACTCCTGCCAGGTGCGTCTGGTCACCTGCGTCCCCTGGCCGTGTGGACCTGCCCATGTCCTCATGTCCTACAGCCACCTCTCCTTGTCCTACAGCCACATCTCCATGTCCCATCACCACATCCCCATGTCCCATAACCGTGTCCCCGTGTCCCACAGCCACGTCCCTCTTGTCCCCGTTGTCCCCTGGGCTTTGGGATGGAGCTGTCCCACCACCATGTCCCCGTGTCCCACAGCCACGTCCCTCTGGTCCCTGTTGTCCCCTGGGCTTTGAGATGTCCCCGTGTCCCCTTGCCACAACCCCATACCCAAGCCCCTTTGGTCCCATGGTCTTCAAACCACCACCATGTCCCGACACCCCATGGCCACCTCCTGCCCCACAACCACGTCTCTGTGGGACCACCACCGTGTCCCCATGCTCCACAACCACCTCCTGCCCCACAGCCACGTCTTTGTGGGTCCACCTCGCTTTGGTTGGACCCACACCGTTGGCTCCAAGACCAGTTGTCCCCCCCGGTGGCCAGGTGTCCCCCCTGTCCAGGGGCTGTGGCCCAGGTCCCATCACGGCCCCTTTTGTCCCCAGGGTGACTCGGGGGGACCCCTCATATGCAACGGGGTGCTGCAAGGCATCGTCTCCTGGGGCGACCACCCCTGCGGGCAGGCGGGGAGGCCAGGGGTCTACAGCCGGGTCTACAACTACCTCGACTGGATCAGGGAGACCATGGCGGAGGACTGAGGTCTCCTGGTCCCACCACGGACCCACCAAACCCATCACAGACCCTCCAATCCCATCACGGACCCACTGACCCCACCACGGACCCACCGACCCCACCACAGACAAACCGACCCCACCGTGGATCCCAACGGGGAGCACTTGAGCCCACCATGGACAGGCTGAAGCCACTGAGAAAGGATCAACACCACGGCAGACCCACCAACACCGTCGTAGGTGGATTGACCCCCCCCCAAAATGCACCCCAGCTTGGCTGGGTCGATCCCATCAAGGACCAATGAACCCCATCATGGTCTTACCTCATCATGGACTCCACCATGGTTGGGTTGACCCCATCAAGGACCAAACCCCACCATGGTCTCACCCCATCATAGTTCAGTTGATCCCACCAAGAACCAACAAACCCCATCATGGTCTTACCTCATGATGGACTCAGCCCATCATAGTTGGGTTGATCCATCCCATCAAGAACCGATGAAACCCATCTTGGACTTTACCCCATAAAGGACCAAACCCCATCATGGTCTCACCCCATCATGGTTGGGCTGATCCCATCAAGGACCAATGAAGCTCACCATAGACTCCATCATGACTCAGTTGACTTCATCAAGGACCAATGAACCCCATAATGGTCTCACACCATCACGGACTTCATCATGGTCGGGTTGATCCCATCAAGAACCAATGAAACCCATCATGGTCTTACCTCATCATGGACTGCATCATGGTTGGGTTGACCCCATCAAGGACCAATGAACCTCACCGTAGACTCCATCATGACTCAGTTGACTTCATCAAGGACCAATGAACCCCATCACGGTCTCACCCCATCATGGCCTCCGTCATGGTTGGGTTGACCCCATCGAGGACCAATGAATGCCGCCATCTTCTGACCGGCCCCACCACAGAACCCACTGTGGTTGGGTTGCCCCCACCATGGACCTCTCCACCAGGCTGACCCCATCACGGGCAGGTTGGCTCTACCATGTTCTCCACCATGTCTGATTGATCTCACCGTGGACACTCCAAGCACACCACAGATCCCACCACGCATGGACTGCCCCCGTCATGCTTGGCTTGAACCTACCACAGATGGACCAACCCCACCATGGAAGGACCGAGCTCATGATGCTTGGAGTGATCCCACCACAGATAACCGATCCCATCATACCCAACTGAGCCCACCATGGATCTGACCGCCACCATAGGTCCCACCATGGATGGACCGACATCAGCATGGGTGGAGTGACATCATGGATGGAGTGACATCAGCAGGGATGGAGTGATATCACCGTGGATGGTGTGACATCACCATGGATAGACTGATGTCATGGATGGACCGACATCTCCATGTATGGACAGACATCATCATGGACGGACTGAGATCTGCATGGATGGATGGACATCACCATGGACGTACCAACATCACCATGGATGGTGTGACATCATGGATGGTGTGATGTCACCATGGATGGTGTGACATTACCATGGATAAAGTGACATCACCATGGACAGAGTGACATCATGGATGGACCAACATCTCCATGGATGGACTGACCACCATGGATGGAGTGACATCACCATGGATGGAGTGACATCACAGATGGAGTGACCTCACTGTGAAGGGACCGACATCTCCATGGATGGATGGACATCATGAAAAATAGACCAACATCACCATGAATGGACCAACATCATGGATGGCGTGATGTCACCATGGATGGCGTGACATCACCGTGGATGGAGTGACATCATGGATGGCCCAACATCTCTGTGGATGGACGAACATCAACATGGATGGACCAAGCCCACCACGGATGGATGGACATCACCATGGATGGAGTGACATCACGGATGGAGGGACATCACGGATGGAGGGACATCACGGATGGAGGGACATCACCACGGATGGAATGACATCGCAGATGGACCAACCCCACCACGCCCCCCCAGAACATCCAGCCCAGGCCCACCTCCCCCCAATAAAACCCCTGTAGCTCCATGGCCGCATTCACGTTCCTCCAGGGGAAACAGAGCTCAATTTTGGGGCAAAATGGGTAAAAAATGAGGGGAAGGCAAGTAAAATGAAGCCCAAGGGGAGAGGGCAAGAGTGTGAATGCGATGAAAATTGGGGAAAAAAGAGTGTTAAATCGGAAGGAAGCAGGGGGGAAGAGGTGGGGAAGTGTGGGTGAAAGTGGGGAAAAGGGAGAAACTTGGGGAAAAGGGGGCAAATTGGGGGAAATAGGAAAATGTGGGGGAAATTGGGTAAATGTAGGCTAAATGAGGCAAGAGTAAGGTAAATTGGGCAAAAGTGGGCAACGGTGGGCAAAACTGGGCAATGACTGGTGAAATTGGATAGAAGTGGGTAATTCTAGCAAAAAGGGGCAAAATTGAGTCAAAGTGGGCCAAAGTTGGACAGAAATGGGTAAAATGGGCTAAGAAGAGCCAAAGGCAGAAGTGAGCAAAAGCAGGCAGAAAAGTGGGTTAAACTAGGTAGGACTGGGCAAAGATGAGAGAAATTGGGTAAAAGTGAACCAAATTAAACCAAAGGGGGGAAATTAGGCAAAGGCAAGACGAAAAGTGGGTGAAATCAGGCATAAAAGGGCAAAATCATGAAAAATGAGCAAAAGTCAAGCAAAAGCAAGTGGAAAAGTGATTGAAATTGGACAGATCTGAGCGAAGATTAGTGAAATTGTTCAAAAGAGGGCTTAGATTAGGCAGAAATGGGCAAAAATCAGGCAAAAGCAGTGGAAAAGATGAGTGAAACTGGGTGAAGATTGGTGAAATTGGGTAAAAGTGAACCAAATTGGGCAGAAATGGGCAAAAGTCAGGCAAAAGCAAGTGGAAAAATGAGTGAAATTGGGGAGAACTGGGCAAAGTGGTGAAATTCTTTAAAAGAGGGCTTAGATTACGCAGAAATGGGCAAAAGTCAGGCAAAACTGAGCCAAAGCACTCCAAATTGAGCCAAAACATGCAAAATTGGGCAAAATCAAGGGGAAGGGAGGCCCAGCCGTGTCAGGGTCCCCCCAGCCTTGCCCTGGGCCCGATCCCTGAGCACCCCGCGAGGCGTCGGGGCGCTCCGGCCTAGTCAGCGTGAAGGCAGGGCCGTGAGTCACGGGGTGCGTCGCCGCCCGCGTCGGCGGGGTAATTAGGGCAGATAACGAGGCCGGAGGGGAAGGGAGGCTGGGGGAACGGGAGGCTGTGGCCGCCGCGTGCTGGGTCAGGCGGAGGAACCAGGCTGAGCCCTGGGAGGGCGCCCGGGCGTCCTGGCACCTGCGGGTGCCGCACTCCGCCCTGGGCGTGGGCAGGGCACCCGGCGTCTCCCACCGCCACCACCCCGTCCAGTTTAACTGGGAGGAGGAGACTGGGTGCAACTGGGAGAGTGGGAGTGTGGGTTCCCATGGCTACATTGCTGCCAGGGAGCTTGCGGGGTGGCACAGGGGGCATCTGGGGGTTGGGTCCCCAAGGAGAATCTGGGGTGCCATGGGGTCATCTGGGTCTCCTTGAAGTATCTGGGGTCATCTGGGTCCTCTTGGAGGAGTTGGGGTGCCATGGGGGCCACCTAGTTCCATCCCTGGCTACATCCCAGCATCCTTCACTCTGTCCCCCATTGCATGATCGCCTCCCTCCTTCTGCTGAGTCCTCCATGAGCCGTTGACTCTTTCCACCCATCCCTTCCTCCCTCCCTCTCTCCTTCCTTCCTCCATCCTCCCTCCATTCATCCTCCATCCCTTCCCTCCTTCCATCCTCCATCTCCTCTCTCCTCCACTTCATCCCTCCATCCTCCCTCTATTGCATCCTCCATCCCTTCCCTCCATCGCATCCTTCCATTCATCCTCCATCCCATCCCGCCTTTCATCCTCCACCTCATCCTTCCATTTCATCCTCCATCTTGACCCTACATCCTTCTTCCATCCCATCCCTCCATCTTATCCCATCCCATCCCATCCCACCCCATCCTATCGCACCCCATCCCATCCCATCCCATCCCATCCCATCCTCCATCCTCCATCCATGCTCCATCCCATCCTATCCCATTATCTCTATCCCATCCTAACCCATCCAATCCTCCATCATCCATCCTCCATCTGTTCCCATCCTCCACCCATCCTATCCTATCCCATCATCCCCATCTCATCCCATCATCTCCATCCCATCCTATCCTCCATTGCATCCCATCCTCTAAACTCCATCCATTCCCATCCTCCATCCTCCATCCTCCATTACATCCCATCCTCTATCACATCCCATCTCCTTCATCCCATCCCATCCCATCATCTCCATCCCATCCCGTCATCTCCATCCCATCCCATCCCATCCCATCCCATCCCATCCCATCCCATCCCATCCCATCCCGTCATCTCCATCCCATCCCATCCCATCCCATCCCATCATCTCCATCCCATCCCGTCATCTCCATCCCATCCCATCCCATCCCATCCCATCCCATCCCATCATCTCCATCCCATCCCGTCATCTCCATCCCATCCATCTTCATCCCATCCCATCCCATCCCATCCCATCATCTCCATCCCATCCCATCCCATCCCAGCCATCTTCATCCCATCCCATCCCATCCCATCCCATCCCATCCCATCATCTCCATCCCATCCCGTCATCTCCATCCCATCCATCTTCATCCCATCCCATCCCATCCCATCCCATCATCTCCATCCCATCCCATCCCATCCCAGCCATCTTCATCCCATCCCATCCCATCCCATCCCATCCCATCCCATCATCTCCATCCCATCCCCTCATCTCCATCCTATCCCATCCCATCCCATCCCATCCATCTTCATCCCATCCCATCCCATCCCATCCCATCCCATCCCATCCCATCATCTCCATCCCATCCCATCCCATCCATCTTCATCCCATCCCATCCCATCATCTCCAGCCCATCCCATCATCTCCATCCCATCCCATCCTCCACCCATTCCATCCTCCACCTTTCACCTGTCCTCCATCCTCCACTCATCCTCCATCCCACCCCATCATCCCCATCCCATCCCATCCCACCCCACCCCATCCCATCAACTCCATCCCATCCTCCATCCTCCATCCATCTTCTACCCTCCACCCCATCCTCCAGCCTCCATCCATCCTCCACCCATCCTCCATCCCATCCCATCCCATCCCTCCCTGGCCCCAGGCACCCTGGGGTGGGGCGGTCCTGGCACCTCCCAGCCAGGCACAAAACGGGGCCACCCCGCCCCGCCCCCACCAAAAGCGGGCACGGACCCGCACGGACACGGACACGCGGGGGCCGACACGCGGCGACATGCCCCGACACATGGCGACACGCGGTGACATGAGGTGGGGGGGCACGCAGCAACACGCGGGGGGGACGGCAAGTGGCGGGGGGGACATGCTGGAAGGGGTGGAGAGAGGGACAGAGGGATGGAGAGAGGGGTGGAGGGATGGGCAGAAGGGTAGAGAGAGGGATGGAGGGGGGATGGAGGGGTGGAGAGAGGGACAGAGGGATGGAGAGAGGGATGAAGAGAGGGGTGGAGGAGGGATGGAGAGATGGAGAGAGGGCTGGAGGGATGGGCAGAGGGGTAGGGAGAGGGATGGAGGGGTGGAGAGAGGGACAGAGAGGTGGAGGGGGGATGGAGGGGGTCGAGAGAGGGACGGAGGGATGGGGAGAGGGACAAAGGGGCAGAGAAGGGATGGAGAGAGGGATGGAGGGATGGGCAGAGGGGTAGAGAGAGGGCTGGAGGGGGGATGGAGGGATGGGAAGAGGGATGGAGAGAGGGATGGAGGGATGGGAAGAGGGGTAGAGAGGGAGGGAGGAGTGGAGAGGGGGATGGGGAGAGGGACAGGGGGTGGAGGGGGGATGGAGAGATGAAGAGAGGGACAGAGAGAGGGATGGAGTGATGGGAAGAGGGGTAGGGAGAGGGATGGAGGGATGGAGAGAGGGATGGGGAGAGGGACGGGGGTGGAGGGAGGGATGGAGGGATGGATAGGGGGATGGCGAGAGAGATGGAGGGATGGACGGGGGGGTGGAGAGAGGAACAGAGGGATGGAGAGAGGGACAGAGGGATGGAGGAGGGATGGAGAGAGGGATGGATGCAGGATGGGTGGAGAGATGGGGGAATGGAAGATGGAAGGAGAAGATGGAGGGAGGGGTGGAGGGAAGATGGAAGGGGATGGAAAGAGGGATGGAGAGTTGGGTGGAGGGATGGAGAGAGGGGTGGACAGGGGATGAGTGGAGGGTGGACGGAGAGGGGGTGGAGGAATGGAGAGGGGGATGGAGGGATGGAGAGAGGGGTGCATGGCGGAGAGATGGAGACATGAAAGGAAGGATGGCTGGAGAGATGGATGGGGGGTGGACAGAGGATGGAAGGAGAGATGGAGGGAGGATAGGAGGAGGATGGAAGGAGGAGGAGGATGGAAGGAGGAGGAGGGGAGGGAAGGAGGGAGAAAGGAGGGAGGAGGAGGAGGAGAGAGGGAGGAGGAGGAGGAGGAGGAGGAGGAGGAGGAGGAGGGAAGGAGGACGGTTGGAGGGGCGGCCGGGGCGTCCCCTGACCTCCTCCACGTCTCCCCAGGGCCACAGAGCTGCTGCCCATCACGGTGCTCCTCCTGCTGCTGCTCGCGGGTATGTGGGGCCCCCGCCCCCACGGCGTCCCCATGGGATGAAGACGGGATGGGGACACTTTTGGTGCCCCACGTCCCCATGGGGCAAAGGGAGGGGCCACCCATGCTGTCCCCGTGCCCTGTGGGACACTCTTGGTGCCCCACGTCCCTATGGGACACGGGAAGGGGCCACCCATGGTGCCCCACGCCCCTATGGGACACAGGGAGGGGACATTTTTGTCGTCCCGCATCCCTATGGGACATGGGAAGGGGCCACCCATGGTGCCCCACACCCCTATAGGACACAGGGAGGGGACATTTTTGTCGTCCCGCATCCCTATGGGACATGGGAAGGGGCCACCCACGCCGTCCCCATGCCCCTGTGGGACAGTTTTGGAGTCCCACGTCCCTATAGGACACAGGAAGGGGCCACCCATGGTAACCCATGTCCCCAGGGGACACGGGAAGGGGCCACCCATGCCGTCCCCATGTCCCTGTGGGACAGTTTTGGTGCCCCACACCCCTATGGGACACGAGGAGGGGACATTTTTGGCATCCCACGTCCCCACGGGACACGGGAAGGGGACACCCATGCCGTCCCTGTGTCCCTATGGGACATTTTTGGCATCCCACATCCCTAGGGGACACCGGAAGGGGACACCCACGCTGTTCCCGTGTCCCTGTGGGACAGTTTTGGTGTTCCACGTCCCTGTAGGACATGGGGAGGGGACATTTTTGGTACCTGACATCCCTAGGGGACATGGGGAAGGGGACATTTTTGTCATCCCAAATCCCTATGGGACATAGGAAGGGGACAGTTTTGGTGCCCCACGTCCCCACGGGACACGGGAAGGGGCCGCCCACCCTGTCCCCCACGTCCCTTATGGGACACTTCTGGTGCCCCACTTCCCTATGGGACATGGGGAGGGGACACTTTTGGTGCCCCACGTCCCTATAGGACATGAGGAGGGGACACTTTTGGGGTCCCACATCCCTAGGGCACACGGGAAGGGGCCACCCATGCCGTCCCCATGTCCCTATGGGACATTTTCGGCATCCCACGTCCCTAGGGCACATGGAAAGGGGACACCCACGCTGTCCCCGTGTCCCTTTGGGACAGTTTTGGTGTCCCACATCCCTATAGGACATGGGGAGGGGACACTTTTGGTACCCCACATCCCTAAGGGACACGAGGAGAGGCCACCCACGCCATCCCTGTGTCCCTATGGGACACTTTTGGTGTCCCACATTCCTACGGGACAAGAGAAGGGGACATTTTTGGTACCCCACGTCCCTATGGGACACGAGAAGGGGCCACGCACGCTGTCCCCGTGTCCCTTATGGGACAGTTTTGGTGCACCACGTCCCTACAGGACATGGTAAGGGGCCACCCACACCATCCCCATGTCCCTGTGGGACACTCTTGGTGCCCCGCATCCCTATGGGACACGGGAAGGGGCCACCCACGCCGCCCCCCGTGTCCCCAGCAGCAGGAGCCGAGGGAGGGGACCCCGCCAGCTCCCCGTGCCCCGGGGGCCAGGCGCAGGCGTGCGCCCCGCGGCCGCGGGCGGTGCAGGACGAGGACCGGATCATCGGGGGGTACCCGTGCGTCCCCTACTCGCAGCCGTGGCAGGTGTACATCTACGAGCCCGTGCGCTGCGGCGGGATCCTGCTGCGGCCCCGCTGGGTGCTGTCGGCCGGGCACTGCCTCTACAGGTGGGGGCACGGGGACGGGGGGGGGGGGGGGGGCGTGGGGGGACATAGGGGGACATGGGGACACGGGGATGGGGCGTGGGGGACAGGGGATGGGGACATGGGGATGGGGACGGCAGGGGGACAGGGACGTGGGGACATGGGGACATGGGGATGGGGCGTGGGGACATGGGGGACAGGGGATGGGGACATGGGGATGGGGACGGCAGGGGGACAGGGACGTGGGGACATGGGGAGGCCATGGGGACGTGGGGGACAGGGGATGGGGACGGGGATATCAGGGGGACAGGGACATGGGGACATGGGGACTTGGGGAGGGGGATGGCAGGGGGACAGGGACATGGGGACATGGGGACATGGGGACACGGGGATGGGGCGTGGGGGACAGGGGATGGGGACATGGGGATGGGGACGGCAGGGGGACAGGGATGTGGGGACATGGGGACATGGGGATGGGGTGTGGGGACATGGGGGACAGGGGATGGGGACATGGGGATGGGGACGGCAGGGGGACAGGGACGTGGGGACATGGGGACATGGGGATGGGGTGTGGGGACATGGGGGACAGGGGATGGGGACATGGGGATGGGGACGGCAGGGGGACAGGGACGTGGGGACATGGGGACATGGGGATGGGGCGTGGGGACATGGGGGACAGGGGATGGGGACGTGGGGATGGGGACGGCAGGGGGACAGGGACATGGGGACATGGGGGACAGGGGATGGGGACATGGGGATGGGGACGGCAGGGGGACAGGGACATGGGGACATGGGGACATGGGGACATGGGGGACAGGGGATGGGGACATGGGGATGGGGACGGCAGGGGGGACAGGGACGTGGGGACATGGGGAGGCCATGGGGACGTGGGGGACAGGGGATGGGGACGGGGATATCAGGGGGACAGGGACATGGGGACATGGGGACTTGGGGAGGGGGATGGCAGGGGGACAGGGACATGGGGCGGGCATGGGGACAGGGCTGGGGGACAGGGACGCAGGGACATGGGGATGTGGGGACGTGGGGACGTGGGGACAAGGGGACATAGAGACAGGGAGAGGGACATGGGGAGGACATGGGGAGGACATGGGGACAGGGACATGGGGACAGGGACATGGGGACAGGGCTGGGGGACAGGGGATGGGCATGGGGACAGGGACATCGGGAGGGAAGTGGACAGGGCTGGAGGACAAGGACATGGGGACATCCATGTCCCCACATCCCCTACCCATGTCCCCACGTCCTTAACCTGTCCCTGCATCCCCCAGCCACGTCCCCACGTCCCTACTCATGGCCCCACATCCCCTACCCGTATCCCCATGTCCCCTATCCATGTCCCCATGTCCCTACTCACGCCCCCACATCCCCTACCCATGTCCCCATGTCCCTACTCATGGCCCCACATCCCCTACCCATGTCCCCATGTCCCATATCCATGGCCCCATGTCCCTAACCTGTCCCCACATCACCTACCCATGTCCCCATGTCCCTACTCATGCCCCCACATCCCCTACCCATGACCCCAACATCCCTACCCCGTGTCCCCACATCCCCTATCCATGTCCCCATGTCCCTACTCATGCCCCCACATCCCCTACCCATGTCCCCATGTCCCTACTCATGCCCCCACATCCCCTACCCATGACCCCAACATCCCTACCCCGTGTCCCCACATCCCCTATCCATGTCCCCATGTCCCTACTCATGCCCCCACATCACCTACCCATGTCCCCATGTCCCTACTCATGGCCCCACATCCCCTACCCATGTCCCCATGTCCCCTATCCATGTCCCCATGTCCCTACTCACGCCCCCACATCCCCTACCCATGTCCCCATGTCCCCTATCCATGTCCCCATGTCCCTACTCATGCCCCCACATCACCTACCCATGTCCCCATGTCCCCTGTCCACGTCCCCACATCCCCTACCCATGTCCCCATGTCCCTACTCATGCCCCCACATCCCCTACCCATGACCCCAACATCCCTACCCCGTGTCCCCACATCCCCTATCCATGTCCCCATGTCCCTACTCATGCCCCCACATCCCCTACCCATGTCCCCATGTCCCTACTCATGCCCCCACATCACCTACCCATGTCCCCAATCCACATCCCCACATCCCCTACCCATGTCCCCATGTCCCTGCTCATGGCCCCACATCCCCTACCCATGTCCCCATGTCCCCTGTCCACGTCCCCACATCCCCTACCCATGTCCCCATGTCCCTACTCATGCCCCCACATCCCCTACCCATGTCCCCATGTCCCTACTCATGTCCCCACATCCCCTACCCATGTCCCCATGTCCCTACTCATGCCCCCACATCCCCTACCCATGACCCCAACATCCCTACCCCGTGTCCCCACATCCCCTACCCATGTCCCCATGTCCCTACTCATGCCCCCACATCCCCTACCCATGTCCCCATGTCCCTACTCATGCCCCCACATCCCCTACCCATGACCCCAACATCCCTACCCCGTGTCCCCACATCCCCTACCCATGTCCCCATGTCCCTACTCATGTCCCCACATCCCCTACCCATGTCCCCATGTCCCTACTCATGCCCCCACATCCCCTACCCATGTCCCCATGTCCCTACTCATGCCCCCACATCCCCTACCCATGTCCCCATGTCCCTACTCATGGCCCCACATCCCCTACCCATGTCCCCATGTCCCCAATCCACGCCCCCACATCCCCTACCCATGTCCCCATGTCCCTACTCATGCCCCCACATCCCCTACCCATGTCCCCAATCCACGCCCCCACATCCCCTACCCATGTCCCCATGTCCCTGCTCATGGCCCCACATCCCCTACCCACGTCCCCATGTCCCTACCCCGTGTCCCCAACCCCGCAGGGGCCTGCGGGTCCGCCTGGGTGAGAACGACCTGGAGCAGGCGGAGGGGACGGAGCAGGAGCGCAGGGTCCTGCGCGCCTTCCGCCACCCGGCCTTCGACCCCACCACGCTGGACAACGACCTCCTGCTGCTGCAGCTCGACCGCCCCGTGCGCCTCAGCCGCGCCGTGCAGCCCCTGGCCCTGCCCCGCTCCTGCGCGCCCCCCCGGCACCACCTGCCTGGTCTCGGGTTGGGGCACGGTCACCACCCCGCAAGGTGAGAGGTTGGAGGGAGCGTGGAGTAAGTCTGGAGTGAGCCTGGGGTGAGTGTGGAGTAAGCCCATAGTAATCCTGCAGTGAGCCTGAAGTGAGCCCGTAGTAATCCTGCACTGAACCTATAGGAAGCCCATAGTGATCCTGCAGTGAGCCTGTAGTAAGCCCAAAATGAGCCCATAGCAATCCTGCAGTGAGCCTGAAGTGAGCCCAGGGTAAGCCCGGAGTGAGCCTGCAGTGAGCCTGCGTTGAACTTATAGTAAGCCCATAGTGAGCCTGCAGTGAGCCCAGAGTAAGCCCTGAGTGAGCCTGAAGTGAGTCCATAGTAATCCTGCAGTGAGCCCGGAGTGAGCCTGCAGTGAGCCCAGACTGAGCCTGTACTAATCCTGCACCGAACCTAAAGTAAGCCCATAGGGATCCTGCAGTGAGCCTGTAGTAAGCCCAGAGTAAGCCTGAAATGAGCCTAGAGTAATCCTGCAGTGAGCCTGGAGTGAGCCCGTAGTGAGCCTGCAGTGAGCCCAGAGTGAGCCTGCACTGAGCCCAGAGGGAACCCGTACTAATTCTGCACTGAACCTATAGTAAACCCATAGTAATCCTGCAGTGAGCCCAAAGTGAGCCTGAAGTGAGCTCAGAGTAAGCCCGGAGTGAGCCTGAAGTGAGCTTATAGTAATCCTGCAGTGAGCCCGGAGTGAGACTGAAGTGAGCCTGGAGTGAGCCTGCACTGAACCTATGGTAAGCCCATAGGGATCCTGCAGTGAGCCTGTAGTAAGCCCAGAGTAAGCCCACAGTGAGCCCATAGAAATCCTGCAGTGAGCCTGGAGTGAGCCTGCAGTGAGCCCATAGTAATCCTGCATTGAATCCATAGTAAGCCCATAGTAATCCTGCAGTGAGCCCATAGTAATCCTGTAGTGAGCAAGCAGTGAGCCCCATAGTAAACCAGCAGTGACCCTGCAGTGAGCCTGGAGTGAACCCATAGTAAGACCATAGTGAGCCTGGACTGAACCCATAGTAAGTCCGTAGCGAGCCTGAAGTGAGCCTGCAGTGAGCCCATGGTAATCCTGCAGTGAGCCCATAGTAAGCCTGCAGTGAGTCGACAGTGAGCGTATAGTGAGCCTGTAGTGAACATGGAGTGAGCCTGCAGTGAGCCTTTAGTAATCCTATAGTATGCCCACAGTTAACCCATAGTAAGCCTACAGTGAACCCATAGTAAGCCCCTAGCCAATAGCAATCCTGCAGTGAACCCACAGCAAGACCTAGTAAGCCTATAGTGAACCCATAGTAATCCCGCAGTGAACCTGTACGAAGCCTGTAGTAAGCCTGTACTAAGCCATAGTAAACCCAGAAGACCTGGACCCCACCCAGACCCCTAGTAATCCCCTCTAAACCTGCAGCAACCCCCTAGCAGAGCTGTCTTAAACACGTAGTAAACCTCAGAAACTCTGGTGTGGCTCCCCTAGTAGACCTTCAGTAAACCCCACTGAACCAGTAGTAAACCCATAGCTAACCCCTAGCAAACCCGGTAATCCTAGAGTGACTCCCTTAGTAGACCTTTAGCAAACCCCACTGCATCCATAATAAGCCTGTAGCAAACCAATAGGAAACTCAGTAGCCCTAGAGTGGCCCCCTAGTAAACCATTAGTAAACCCCACTGAATCTGTAATAAGCCACTAGTAAACCTGTAGCAAACCTATAGCAAGCCCCAGTAATTTCCAAGATATCAGGCAGCTGCCTCACAGCCGTAAGTCTGAATATCCCGTGAGTAACTTGCGAGTAGCTTATTGGTAACCTGCGAGTAAACTATGAGTAACCTATGAGTAGGCCCCAGAGCTGCCCGGAAGCCCCCAGGGGGTGTCCCTCACCCCCCCCCCCGACCTCCCCAACACCCCCTCCCCCCCGCAGTGACCATGCCCCGGCAGCTGATCTGCGCCTACGTGGACATCATCCCCGACGACGTCTGCCGCAGGGCCTACCCAGGGCGCGTCACCCCCAACATGCTCTGCGCCGGGGTGCGCAACCAGCGCATCGACTCCTGTCAGGTATTTTTTATTTTGGGGGGGGGGGGGGGGGGGGCACTCCCCAAATCCCTCCCCCCTCTTTACACCACCCTCCGAGCCCCCCCGGTTGGGCCACCCCCGTGCTCACAAAGTCGCCACCGCTCCCATCCCCCAGGAATGAGGTTGGTCGTTCCCTTTTGGGTAAGAACCCCAAAATCTACGCTAACCCTCGTGTTGTGTCCCCCCCCACACACCCCAAATCCAACCCCAAAGACCCCCCCCCCCCCCAAAATCCACATCTTGCTGGTGGAGGCCCATGCTCCATCTCCCACCTCCCACCTTGATGTCCCCCCAACTCCACGTGTCCTCCACCCCCAAGCCCTGCACCTAGCTTGGAAACCTTGGCCCCAAGGTGGACCCCGACCCTTGCCCCCCCCCCCCCCCCCAAAGTGTCCCCCACCCCCCTCACGGTGTCCCCCACCCCCCTAACGCTGTCCCCTCTCCCCGCAGGGTGACTCCGGGGGGCCGCTGTCCTGTAACCGGACCCTCCAAGGCATCGTGTCGTGGGGGCTGCAGACCTGCGCCCTGCCGGGGCGCCCGGGGGTCTACACACGGGTGTGCAACTACGTGGACTGGATCCTGAACACCATGAACAACAACTAGGAGGCGGCGACACCGAGCCGGGCCACCGCAGACGCCGTGTAGGGACACGGAGCTTGGGGGAGGACAGACCATGAGTAGGGACACCACGGACTACGACTAAGGACACGAGGACATGAATCCAGGCCAGCACCGACCACAAGACACAGAATTTGACCACCACCTACCATGAGTAGGGCCACCAAGACACGGAACTTGGCCATTACTAACCATGAGTAGGACCACCAAGACATGGAACTTGGACACTACAAGTAGGGCCACCAAGACATGGAACTTGGCCACCACCGACCACAAGTAGGAACACCAAGATGTGGAACTTGACCACCACCAACCATGAGTAGGGCCACCAAGACATGGAACTTGGCCATTACTAACCATGAGTAGGACCACCAAGACACGGAACTTGGCCACCACAAGCAGGACCACCAAGATGTGGAACCTGGCCACCACCAACCACGAGTAGGGCCATCAAGACACAGAACTTGACCACCACCTACCATAAGTAGGGCCACCAAGACACGGAACCTGGCCACCACCAACCACGAGTAGGACCACCAAGACACAGAACTTGACCACCACCTACCATAAGTAGGGCCACCAAGACACGGAACCTGGCCACCACCAACCACGAGTAGGACCACCAAGACACAGAACTTGGCCACCACAAGTAGGACCACCAAGACGTGGAGCTTGGCCACCACCGACCACAAGCAGGACCACTAAGACGCAGAACTTGGACACCACAAGTAGGAACAACCAAGACGTGGAACCTGGCCACTACCAACCACGAGTAGGGCCATCAAAACACAGAATTTGGCTATTACTAACCATGAGTAAGGCCACCAAGACACGGAACTTGGCCACCAAGACACGGAACTTGGCCACCAAGACACGGAACTTGGCCACCACAAACAGGACCACCAAGACACGGAACTCAGCCACCACCTACCACGAGTAGGGCCACCACCGACCACGCGTACGGACACTGAGACACAAACCCCGACGACCACACAACCCGACAGGGGACCCGGACTCGGGCCACCGCGGACTACGACCGAGGACACGCAGACACGAGGACACGGACGGGACACACATTTGGGGGTAGGGACAATAAATTAGGAGCAAAACCAGCCTCGAGTCCCTCTCTGCATCCCGACCCTCCCCACCAGAACCCCCAAAACGCCCCCGACCACCCCAAAAAGGCCCCACCAGGGGGGTGGGGACCCCCTAGACATGGATTCTTGGCGTTCTACCATAATCTCTTTATTGAGGCAGTTGCAGAAAAAGTCGGGGGGGGGGGGGGGGGGACAAGGACCACCCCCCTGGAGAAAAAGTGGCCGGGGTGGGGTGGGGTTGGGGGGGGACACGTTCCCGTAACAGCAGATAACGGGGGGTGGGAGGGGAACGAAGCTCCGCCCACGAGGGATCGCCTGGGCTACGCTCGCCCCCACGGGGCCACGAGGTCACCGTAACTCTGCCCCCCAAAAGTAGGAAGAAGCATCGGGGCGGGGGCTGTAGTGTTCGTCCCTGCCCGGTCCCCCGAGGGCAGGAGGAGTTGGGGACACGGGCAGGGGGAGCCGGAGGTGTCCCCCCCCCTCCCCCGGGGGTGGAGCCCTGAGAGGAAGGAGTAGGAGAGGGTTGGGCGCGGAGTAAGATGGCCACCGGCGGTCAAGACGCATTGAGGAGGACTCGTGAGGAAGAGGTGAGCCCAAGCCTGGACCAATCACCAGCAGGTCTCGGTCAACTCGCCCACCAATGAGTAACCTGGGTTAGGAATAAGCCAATCGGTGAAGGCCACGCTGGGCTTGGTGACGCGCTCGGCCAATCAGCGGCGGTCGTGTCGCGTCTTGACCGATCGGGAAGACGCAAAGCCAACCGTGGTGCGAATCAGCGGTCGACCCAGATCTTGGAGGAGCCAATGGGAGAAGGAAGAGGCCAAGACACTCAACCGTGATTGGAGGAACCCAACCAATGCCAAATCGACCCAACCGCCAACAGCCAATCAGCCTTGATCGAAGCAAACGACCAACCAATGAGCAAACTGCCTCTGGACTGGGCCAACTGGGAGACGTCGTTGGCCCATGCCTGCTCCCATCTGGCCACCATTGGTCACCTCTGGAACTGCCTCAAGCCCACCTTCAACGGTCAAAACTGGTTTTGGTCTCGTTTAACCAAATTCAACCAATTAGCGACTCGCAACCCAGAATCCACTCGGGCCAACCGGGCCAATCCTTGCCCGCTCCAACCCCCCCACCAATCACGAACCTCGTCTGGATGAAGCCAAAACCCTGCTCTTGACCATCTCAACTCAAATCCCGACCAATCGGAGCCCGTCCCCACCCAGGGCCAACTGGAAGGGGCCGATCCAACCCCCCCGATGATGCCCGACCCCAAATCTGGCCCCAGCGACCACCGAAGGTCAACGAGGTCCCCAAGGGGCCGACCCAAACCCGACCCAACCCAACTGCTCATCTTGGTGGTCTTCTTGGTCAAACCCGACCCAACCCAACTCTTGATCCAGGTGGTCTTGACCAAGTTGACCAATCCCAACCCAGCCCTCGTCCAACCCAATCACAGCCCTGCCCCGTTGACCAGCCGTCGATGGCCAACCAAGACCTGCAAGAAGTCAACGAGCCAAAGGCCGTTGGCCAACTGCTGGCCAACGCTGGCCAAACCGATGGTCAACCAAGACCTGCAAGAAGTCAACGAGCCAAGGCCGTTGGCCAACCGCCAGCCAAACCGATGGTCAACCAAGACCTGCAAGAAGTCAACGAGCCAAGGCCGTTGGCCAACCGATGGCCAAACCCAACCTGACCAAAATCCCTCCAAAAGCCCAAAAAACGGAGAAATAACGAGGCGAGACCGACCCAAGGTCAAGGCGACCTCGTTTCCCATGTGCCCACCTCATCCTGCTCCAACCGCGGCTGATCCGCGCCCGGGCCAAGCCAACGCCGCCCAACCGTGCCCGTGCCAAGGGGCGGACGCCGCTCTCCCCGCGGGGCCCCCACCCAGCACCCAACCCACGCGGCCGCGCCGCGCCCACCCCGCCCCGGGGAAGGCGTTGGGGCCCTTCCTCGGCAGCGCCTCCCGCCGGGCGGATCTGTCTCCGGCAATAAAATTAGCTTAAAAAAGGAAAAAAGAAAAAAAAAATATATCAACCCGGCAAGCCCCGGATGCTCCGAATTCAGCGACCCCCCCCCCACCCAAAGACAGCACTAAAAAAAAATAGACTAAACCCAGATTTAGCGACCCTCACCCAAAAACAGCACTAAAAAAAAAAATATTAACCTCAAATTTAGCGACCCCCCGACCAAAAATACCAAAAAAAATTAATAACAATCCCAAATTTAGCGACCCCCACGCAAAAATAACACTAAAAAAAAAAAATTTAGTGACCACCCACCCAAAAACACCACTATAAAAATATACTAATCCCAGATTTATCGGCCCCCACCCAAAAGTAACACTAAAAAAAACCTAATCTCAAAATTAGTGACTCCCCACCGAAAAATAATAATAATAAAAAAATCCCAAATTTAGCGACCCTCACCCAAAAACACCAAAAAATAATAATAATAATCCCAAATTTAGGGACCCCCACCCAAAAACAGCACTAAAAAAATACTAATCCCAAATTTAGCAACCCACACACAAAAATAGCACTAAAAAAAAAACCTGACCTCAAATTTAGACTCCCAACCAAAAATACAAAAAAAATAGTAATAATCCCAAATTTAGAGACCGCCACTCAAAAATAGCACCAAAAAAAAAAACTAACCTGAAATTTAGCGACCCCCACCCAAAAATACTAAAAAAATACCAAATACAATAAATAATAATCCCAAATTTAGCAACTCCCACCCAAAAATAACACTAAAAAAAAAAAAAACCAACCAAATTTAGTGACCCACCACCCAAAAATAACACTAAAAATAAAAATTACCCAAATTTAGAGACCCCCAGCCAAAAATATCACTAAAAATAAAAATAACCCGAATTTAGCGATCCCCACCCAAAAATACAAAAAAAAAATCCAAATTTAGCGACTCCCACCCAAAAATAACACTAAAAATAAAAATTACCCAAATGTAACGACCCCCCCCCAAAACTACAAAATAAAAATTACCCAAATTTAGCGACTCCCACCCAAAACTACAAAATAAAAATTACCCAAATTTAACGACCCCCACCCAAAACTACAAAATAAAAATTACCCAAATTTAGCGACTCCCACCCAAAACTACAAAAAAAAAAAAAAAAACAAATTTAGCGACTCCCACCCAAAAATAACACTAAAACTAAAAATTACCCAAATTTAACGACCCCCACCCAAAAATACAAAAAAATAACCCAAATTTAGCGACTCCCACCCAAAAATAACACTAAAAATAAAAATAACCCGAATTTAGCGACCCCCACCCAAAACTACAAAATAAAAATGACCCAAATTTAGCGACCCCCCCCCCCCACCCGAAAACAAACACCAGGAAAAAAAAAAATAATACTAAGACCGACGACGCCGGGGGGGGGGGAAAATCCGGTGGCAACTCCCCGGAGGAAAGCCGGAAGTGGTGACGAGGGGGGCCGAGAAATTTGGGGGGGGGGGGGGACGGGGACAGGCACCCCGGTCGGGGAAGGAATTTGGGGGGGCCGGGGGGGGGTTACATGGCGGCGGGGGCGGCGGGGGGCGGCGGGGCCGGGCGGTGGAAGTCGGTCTCCTTGTAGACGAACCAGGAGCTGCCGGCCCAGAGGACGAGGTTGAGGAAGCCGAAGACCTGAAGGGACGCGATGGGGGGCGGGGGGGGGGGCGTGAGGCCGCCCCAAAACACCCTCCCCGTGCCTCAGTTTCCCCCCACCCCCATTCCCTTCCCCTCCCCGTGCCTCAGTTTCCCCCCCAGCCCCATTCCCTTCCCCTCCCCGTGCCTCAGTTTCCCCCCGCCCCCATTCCCTTCCCCTCCCCGTGCCTCAGTTTCCCCCCGCCCCCATTCCCTTCCCCTCCCCGTGCCTCAGTTTCCCCCCAGCCCCATTCCCTTCCCCTCCCCGTGCCTCAGTTTCCCCCCAGCCCCATTCCCTTCCCCTCCCCGTGCCTCAGTTTCCCCCCCAGCCCCATTCCCTTCCCCTCCCTGTACCCATTTCCCCCCCGCCCCCATTCCCTTCCCCTCCCCGTGCCTCAGTTTCCCCCCCACCCCCATTCCCTTCCCCTCCCCGTGCCTCAGTTTCCCCCCCACCCCCATTCCCTTCCCCTCCCCGTGCCTCAGTTTCCCCCCAGCCCCATTCCCTTCCCCTCCCCGTGCCTCAGTTTCCCCCCGCCCCCATTCCCTTCCCCTCCCCGTGCCTCAGTTTCCCCCCCAGCCCCATTCCCTTCCCCTCCCTGTACCCATTTCCCCCCCACCCCCATTCCCTTCCCCTCCCTGTACCCATTTCCCCCCCACCCCCATTCCCTTCCCCTCCCTGTACCCATTTCCCCCCCACCCCCATTCCCTTCCCCTCCCCGTGCCTCGGTTTCCCCCCACCCCCATTCCCTTCCCCTCCCCGTGCCTCAGTTTCCCCCCCACCCCCATTCCCTTCCCCTCCCCGCGCCTCAGTTTCCCCCCACCCCCATTCCCTTCCCCTCCCCGTGCCTCAGTTTCCCCCCCACCCCCATTCCCTTCCCCTCCCCGTGCCTCAGTTTCCCCCCCACCCCCATTCCCTTCCCCTCCCCGTGCCTCAGTTTCCCCCCCACCCCCATTCCCTTCCCCTCCCCGTGCCTCAGTTTCCCCCCGCCCCCCATTCCCTTCCCCTCCCTGTACCCATTTCCCCCCCACCCCCATTCCCTTCCCCTCCCCGCGCCTCAGTTTCCCCCCCCCCGGCCCCGCTCCCTTCCCCTCCCCGCCGCCCCCGCCTCGCCTTCCCCTCCCCGGCACCCACCACGGAGACGTTGAGGGACCCCATGGGGCTGACCCCCGCGTGGTAGCAGGCGACGCGGGGGCCGCTGCAGTTGGGCAGGGGGGCGCCCGTCGAGATCTTGACGTCCGTCAGGGCCTTGGCCCACGCCGAGGTGCTCACCAGCCACAGGAAGGAGAAGGCCACGGTGGCCAGGAAGTCCTGGGGGGGGGGAAGGGACACACACAGGAGGTGAGGGGGGGACCCCAAAAATGTGGGGTGGGGAGGGGAGGACGCGGCACGGGCACGGACGGGGCCCGAGGCACACAAGGCGGGCCCCGAAAAGGTGAGGGGAGAGAGCCCAAATCCCGTGGGGAACCCCAAATCCTTTGGGGAACCCCAAGTCCCTCAGATCCAGGCGGACCCCGAAAATTTGAGGGGAGAGACCCCAATCCCCTTGGAGAACCCCAAATCCTTTGGGGAACCCCAAATCCCCCTGGAGAACCCCAAGTCCCTGATCCAGGCGGACCCCAAAAATTTGAGGGGAGAGACCCCAATCCCCTTGGAGAACCCCAAATCCCTTGGGGAACCCCAAATCCCCTTGGAGAACCCCAAATCCCTGATCCAGGCGGACCCCAAAAATTTGAGGGGAGAGACCCCAATCCCCTTGGAGAACCCCAAATCCCGCTGGTGAACCCCAAATCCCACAGATCCAGGTGGACCCCAAAAGCTCGACGGGGCGGATCCCAAACCCCTTGGAGAACCCCAAATCCCACTGGAGAACCCCAAATTCCACAGATCCAGGTGGACCCCAAGAACTTGAGGGAACCCCAATCCCCTTGGAGAACCCCAAATCCCACTGGAAAACCCCAAATCCTACTGATTCAGGTGGACCCCCAAAAAATTAAGGGGGACAGACCCCAATCCCACTGGAGAACCCCATAACCCACACATCCAGGTGGACCCCAAAAACCCGAAGGGAACAGAACCCAATCCCCTTGGAGAACCCCAACTCCCACAGGTCCAGGTAGACCCCAAAAAATTAAGGGGAATAGACCCCAGTCTCCCCTGGAGAGCCCCAAATCCCACCGATCCAGGTGGACCCCAAAAACCTGAGGGGACCCCAAATCCCTTGGAGAACCCCAAATCCCGCTGGTGAACCCCAAATCCCACCGATCCAGGTGGACCCCAAGAACTTGAGGGAACCCCAATCCCCTTGGAGAACCCCAAATCCCACCGATCCAGGTGGACCCCAAAAACTTGAGGGGACCCCAAATCCCTTGGAGAACCCCAAATCCCTTGGAGAACCCCAAGTCCCACCGATCCAGGTGGACCCCAAAAACTTGAGGGGACCCCAAATCCCTTGGAGAACCCCAAATCCCGCAGATCCAGGTGGACCCCAAAAACTTGAGGGGACCCCAAATCCCTTGGAGAACCCCAAATCCCTTGGAGAACCCCAAATCCCACAGATCCAGGTGGACCCCAAAAGCTCGACGGGGCGGATCCCAAACCCCTTGGAGAACCCCAAATCCCACTGGAGAACCCCAAATTCCACAGATCCAGGTGGACCCCAAAAACTTGAGGGGACCCCAAATCCCTTGGAGAACCCCAAATCCCTTGGAGAACCCCAAGTCCCACCGATCCAGGTGGACCCCAAAAACTTGAGGGGACCCCAAATCCCTTGGAGAACCCCAAGTCCCACCGATCCAGGTGGACCCCAAAAACTTGAGGGGACCCCAAATCCCTTGGAGAACCCCAAGTCCCTTGGAGAACCCCAAATCCCGCAGATCCAGGTGGACCCCAAAAACTTGAGGGGACCCCAAATCCCTTGGAGAACCCCAAATCCCGCAGATCCAGGTGGACCCCAAAAGCTTGAGGGGACAGACCCTAATTTTTTGGGGAGGGACCCCAAAAACTGACAGCGCGAGGGGCCAGCCCCCAAATCCCAAGTACGGGGGGCACCCCCAAGTCCTTCGGGACCCCAAAACCCAAACCTCGGGGAGGCGGGGAGAACCCCCCCACCCCCCACCTCCAACACCCGGGGGGACGAACCCCGATTCCAGCCCCCCCCAAAGAGGGGGATCCCCGCACTGCGCCCCCAAATCCCGGCCCCGTGCGATTTTTGGGGGGAAAATCGGGGTATTTGAGGACCGAGACCCCCAAAAGTGGGGGAGGAACTTACCCCGCGCCCTGTCCGCGGCAGCAGCAGGAGAGAAATTCAGAGGGGGGGGGGTTATAAACCCCCAAAAACGCCCCCCGCGCCCCAAATTCCCACCCCAATACCCCCAGGACTACAACTCCCATGATGCCTCAGGGCGGGAGGGGCTCGGACTTCAACTCCCATGATGCCTCAGGGGGCAGGGGAGCCGTGGGCCGGCCAATGGGGGCCACCAGGTTGGGAAGGCCAGTAGCCCGGCCCCCACAGCGCAAAGGATCATGGGAGGCACCTCAGGGTGTTGAGCACAATGCATTGTGGGAGTTGTAGTCCCGGGGGTGTTGCCCCTATAGGGCTGCCCCACAGGGTAGGCCGCGACCCCACAATGCCCTGGTGCATCATGGGACCTCTACGAACGGCGGCCATATTGCCACAAAGGCCAACAGGCACCCCGATCCCTGCGACGCAGTGCATTGTGGGAGTTGTAGTCCAACCCAAACATGACACAATGCATTGTGGGAGTTGTAGTCCTGGGGGTGTTGCCCCTATAGGGCTGCCCCACAGGGTAGGCCGCAACCCCCACAGCGCCCTGGTGCATCATGGGACCTCTACAAATGGCAGCCATATTGCCACAAGGCCAACAGGCACCCCGATCCCTGCGACGCAGTGCATTGTGGGAGTTGTAGTCCACGCAAACACAACACAATGTATTGTGGGAGTTGTAGTCCAACCCAAACACAACACAATGCATTGTGGGAGTCGTAGTCCTGGGAGTGTTGCTCCTATAGGGCTGCCCCACAGGGTAGGCCGCGACCCCACAACGCCCTGGTGCATCATGGGACCTCTACAAATGGCGGCCATATTGCCACAAGGCCAACAGGCACCCCGATCCCTGCGGCGCAGTGCATTGTGGGAGTTGTAGTCCACCCAAACACAACACAATGCATGGTGGGAGTTGTAGTCCAACCCAAACATGACACAATGCATTGTGGGAGTTGTAGTCCAACCCAAACACAACACAATGCATTGTGGGAGTCGTAGTCCTGGGAGTGTTGCTCCTATAGGGCTGCCCCACAGGGTAGGCCGTGACCCCCACAACGCCCTGGTGCATCATGGGACTTCTACGAACGGCGGCCATATTGCCACAAGGCCAACAGGCACCCCGATCCCTGCGGCGCAGTGCATTGTGGGAGTTGTAGTCCACCCAAACACAACACAATGCATTGTGGGAGGTGTAGTCCAACCCAAACACAACACAATGCATTGTGGGAGTCGTAGTCCTGGGAGTGTTGCTCCTATAGGGCTGCCCCACAGGGTAGGCCGCAACCCCCACAGTGCCCTGGTGCATCATGGGACCTCTACGAACGGCGGCCATATTGCCACAAGGCCAACAGGCACCCCGATCCCTGCGACGCAGTGCATTGTGGGAGTTGCAGTCCACCCAAACACGACACAATGCATCGTGGGAGTTGTAGTCCGCCCCGTAGGCCCCCTCCCCCCAACCCCCACCCCAAGGACGGACGGACAGACGGACGGACTCACCGCCAAGGGCAGCTTCCCGCCCGCCCCCCGGTAGAGGTGGAAGTAGCCCAGGTAGACGGCGAGGGCGGCCATGCTGTAGAGGAAGGCGAAGACGGCGACGGTGACGAAGAACTGGGCCGAGGAGGAGAAGTCGCCCACCAGGTGCACCTCCCCCGGCTCCGTCTTGTTGCACAGCTCGGCCGTCGGCGGCGTGAAGACGGCCTGGTTCAACCTGGGGGGCGGGTGGGGGGTGAGGGGGGGTGTCCTCACCTCTCCCCACCCCATAGCCACCCCACAGATCCTTCACGGGGCTTATTTTCCCCCAGATGCGTCCTACGAGGTCTGGTTGACCGACCCTACAGGCCTCCAACCCAACTACAGCTCCTCTCCTCTTCCACTCCCAAATTTAAGGACATTTTCTTGGATTTTCTTGGACTTCCTTGAACCCCAAGAGCCCCCAAACCTTCCCAGACCTCCATTTCCCCTCAACCACATCCTACGGGTGCTCGTTGACCAACCCTACAGATCTCCAACCCAACTACAGCTCCTCTCCTCTTCCACACACAAATTTAAGGACATTTTCCTGGATTTTCTTGGATTTCCTTGAACCCCAAGACGCCCCCAAACCCTTCTAGACCCCCATTTTCCCCTCAACCACATCCTACAGGTGCTCGTTGACCAACCCTACAGGTCTCCAGCCCAACTACAGCTCCTCTCCTCTTCCACACCCAAATTTAAGGACATTTTCCTGGATTTTCTTGGATTTCCTTGAACCCCAAGACGCCCCCAAACCCTTCTAGACCCCCATTTTCCCCTCAACCACATCCTACAGGTGCTCGTTGACCAACCCTACAGATCTCCAACCCAACGGTTGCTCCTCTCCTCTTCCACACCCAAATTTAAGGACATTTTCCTGGATTTTATCGGATTTCCTTGAACCCCAAGACGCCCCCAAACCCTTCTAGACCCCCATTTTCCCCTCAACCACATCCTACAGGTGCTCGTTGACCAACCCTACAGGTCTCCAGCCCAACTACCGCTCCTCTCCTCTTCCACTCCCAAATTTAAGAACGTTTTCTTGGATTTTCTTGGACTTCCTTGGACCCCAACATCCCCCAAATCTCCCCAAATCTCCATTTTCCTCCAACCCCGGCCTACGGGCACCAGTTGGCCAAGTGGGGGTCTCCCACCCAACGCCCGGAGGTCTCCCCTGTTTTAGGGAACCTTTTCATCCTTTCCCACCACCCGGAGCTACCAAAATCCCCCAAATCCGCCCCAACCTGCCCGTGTTAACCGAGAGCGGGGATTTTGGGGTAAAAACTCACCGGAACGGGTAACCGAACGGCACCGTGACGGTAACGTTGGGTTTTCCGTTGCAGCTCACCCAGTAGGAGACTTTCCCGCTGTACCCCCCGCAGGTGGCGAAGGCGAAGATGGAGAAAAACTGAGGGGAAAAAAGAGGGAAAAAAGGGGTTTCAGGCGCGAAAAAAGGGACGAAAAGAAGCGGTTAGGTAAAACTCACCCCGCAAAAATACTGAAATATTGGGGCGAAAACAACAGGTGAGACGATTTTGGGAAGAATTGCGACATCAGAGCAGGAAGCCACTTTCAATTAAATTTACTAAATTAGGATGAAATTCAAATTTCAAGGTTGCTTTTCCACATGTCTAAAAATACCTAATTTTACGATACTTTAACCTTAAATTTACCTTAACTAAGCCCTATTTTAATTTACATTACTAAAACCTGATTTCTTCTTTTATCAAAAATCATTTGAATTCAATTTCACACTTTCTTCCCCCAATTTTTAACCCTCAGCAATTAAAACTCGTAACAAAAAAAAAATCATTATTTACTCAAAACCCCACAATAACCAAAATAAAACGTTTTTTTTCCTCCTCCTTCATTATTAATTTTCATTTATCGCCATGAATTTTTCATTTCGGGGGGAAATCCTCCATTTTGGGGGGGAAATCCTCCATTTTGGGGGGGAAATCCTCCATTTTGGGGCATTACAAGCCCCATCCCAACACAATTCTGCAGGTTTGGGCAAAAAAAAACGCGTCACCCACAGCTACAACCCCGTTACCAGCAGAATTCACCCCAAATTACCACTAATAACTACTAATTAACGATGACTCATTACTACAACCCCCGTTACCAATTATCTACAGTAATTTTCCAAAATTAATCACAAAAATAAACTAATTAATAAAAAACACTCATAATTATTAGTCTTGAGTAACGCTTGTAGATAAAAATCGATAACTACCTACAGCTAGTAACATTAATAGTAATCAAGTAGAAAATTATTCATAATATTAATTAAATAGATTACTCCTAATAGTAATTAGATTATTCCCAACAATATTCAAACAGTAGATTGCTCCTAGTAGTAATTAGGTTGTTCCTAATCAGTAATCAAATAGTAAATTGTTCCTAATACTAACTGAATAGCAGATTACTCCTAGTAGTAATTAAGTTGTTCCTAACAGTAATCAAATAGTAAACTGTTCCTAACACTAATTGAGTAGTAGATTACTCCTAAAAGTAACTAGATTGCTCCTAGTGGTAATCAAATATTAAATTGTTCCTAATATTAATTAACTAGTAGATTGCTCGCAATAATAACTAGATTGCTCCTAATAGTAATCAAATAGTAGATTGCACCTAAAAACAAATTAATTGGTCTTAATAGTAATTAAATAGTAGATTGATCCTAATAGTAACTAGATTGTTCCTCATAGTAATCAAACAGTAAATTGCACCTAATAATAAATAAATAGTAAATTGGTCCCAACAGTAAATAAATAGTAGATTACTCCTAGTACTAATTAGATACTATTTTTCTGATAGTAATTAGATATTAGATTACTCCTAATAGTAACTAGATTGTTCCTAACAGTAATCAAACACTAGATTGCACCCAATAACAAATAAATAAGAGACTGAATTTAACAGTAAAAAAGTAGATTACTCCTAATAGTAATTAAATACCACTTTACTCCTAGTAATAAGTAGGTAGTAGATTGCTCCTACTAGTAACTAGATTGCTCCTAATAGTAATCTAACAGTAGACTGCTCCTAATATCAAATAACAAACCGGTCCTGAGAGTAATTAAATAGTAGGTTGCTCCTAGTAGTAAGCAAGTAGTAGCTGGCTCCTAATTACTATTAGCCATTAATTACCCCACGGCCTATCGGGCAAATTACCCCGATAGCCATTAACGACCGCTGTCGTTAATTAACGCTAACAACCCGCTCCAATTACAATTAGCAGCGCTCGATTGCCCCAATTAGCGCTCGTTTCTCCCCAAACTGCCCCCGCTCACACGTGGATTCTCCGGGGGCTCGTACTGGGGTTGTGCTGCTCCCCAGTATCCCCCAGTCCCTCCCAGTAACACCCCCCGAACTCTGCCAGTCCCTCCCAGTCCTTCCCAGTAACTCTCCAGTCCATCCCAGTATAATCCAGTAATCTGCCCAGCTTTTCCAGGCCCTCCCAAAGTGTTCCCAGTCCTTCCCAGTAAAACCCCAGTCCCTCCCATACTCTCCCAGTAACGCCCCATCCTCCTCCCAGTAAGGCCCCGGTCTCCTCCCAGCCCTATCCTGTTCCCCTCCCCAGTGCTCCCAGTCCACCCCAGTAACCCCCAGTCTGTCCCAGATAGGCCCACGATCTCCCAGCTCCCCCCCCAAGTCCCTCCCACAGCGCTCCCAGTCCCTTCCAGTCTGTCCCAGTAACCCCCACGCACCCCCAAGAAGGTCCCCGGCTTCCTCCCAGCTCCCCCCCAGTACACCCAGTAACGCCCCCCAGTCCCTCCCACGAGGACCCCCAGCTTCCCCCCCATGTCCCCCACCCCTCCCAGTACTCCCAGTCCCTTCCCAGTATCCCCCAGTGCTCCCAGTCTGCTCCAAGTGCCCCCCAGACCTGCCCCAGTAACCCCCCAGCACTCCCAGACCCCTCCCAGTAACCCCCCACAGCACTCCTAGAAAGGCTCCCAGTCCTTCCCAGTAACCCCGTTGCCCCTCCCAGCGCTCCCAGTCCCTCCCAGCACTCCCAGCCTCCCCAGTAACCCCCTCAGTGCTCCCAGTAACCCCTAGAAAGGCTCCCAGTCCCTACCAGCCCCCCCTGCCCCTTCCCAGTACCCCCCAGCACTCCCAGTCATCTCCCAGCCCCCCCCAGTACACTCCCAGTGCCCCCAGTTGTCTCCCCGTCCCCCCCAGTCCATACCAGTCACCTCCCAGTAACTCCCCAGTGCTCCCAGCAACCCCTAGAAATGTTCTCAGTCCCTCCCAGCCCCCCCCAGTCCATTCCCAGTAGCCCCCAGTTGCCCCCCCAGCCCCCTCCCAGTCCCCCCCCAGCACTCCCAGTTCCACCCAGTCCCTCCCAGTCCTCCTCAGCCCCCCCAGTCCCTCCCCATGCTCCCAGTCCCTCCCAGTCCCCCCCAGCAAGGCTCCCACTCCTTCCCAGTCTCTCTCAGGCCCCCCCAGCCCCCCCCCCAGAAGGCTCCCAGTCGCTCCCAGTCCCCTCCCAGAACCCCCCCAGCGCTCCCAGTCATCTCACAGTGCCCCCCAGTCCCCTCCCAGTACCTCCTAATGCCCCCCAGTCCCCTCCCAGTACCCCCCAGGAAGGCTCGCAGTCCCTCCCAGTGCCCCCCAGTCCCCTCCCAGTTCCCCCCAATCCCTTCCCAGTACCCCCCAGGAAGACTCCCAGTCCCTCCCAGTGCCCCCCAGTCCCCTCCCAGTACCCCCCAAGAAAGCTCGCAGTCCTTCCCAGTGCCCCCCAGTCCCCTCCCAGTCCCTCCCAGTTCCCTCCCAGTTCCCCCCAGTCCCCTCCCAGTACCCCCCAGGAAGGCTCGCAGTCCCTCCCAGTGCCCCCCAGTCCCCTCCCAGTACCCCCCAAGAAAGCTCGCAGTCCCTCCCAGTGCCCCCCAGTCCCCTCCCAGTGCCCCCCAGTCCCCTCCCAGCTCCCCCCAATCCCTTCCCAGTACCCCCCAGGAAGACTCCCAGTCCCTCCCAGTGCCCCCCAGTCCCCTCCCAGTACCCCCCAAGAAAGCTCGCAGTCCTTCCCAGTGCCCCCCAGTCCCCTCCCAGTCCCTCCCAGTTCCCTCCCAGTTCCCCCCAGTCCCCTCCCAGTACCCCCCAGGAAGGCTCGCAGTCCCTCCCAGTGCCTCCCAGTCCCTCCCAATCCCCACTCCGTGCCTCCCAGTCCCCTCCCAGTCCCCTCCCAGTTCCTCCCAGTTCCCCCCAGTCCCCTCCCAGTCCCTCCCATTCCCCCCCAGCCCCCCCCAGGAAGGCTCCCAGCCCCCCCCCAGCCCCCCCCCCAGTCCCTCCCAGTGCCTCCCAGTCCCTCCCAGTGCCACGCACCCACTGCAGGCCCCGCACCAGCCCCAGCGGCTCCTTGGCCGGCCCCAGCCCCAGCCGCAGCCCCGCCATCTTCCTGCGGCCGACGCGGCGGAAGTGACGTCGCCGAGGGGACGGGGGGGGGGCGGGGCCGCGCATGCAAATGAACCCGTCCCGCCGGGCTGGCGGCGCGGCCACGCCCCCCGCGCTCATTTGCATATCAAGCCACGCCCCCTCGCCCCGACCCACGCTTCCTCATACGCGTTCGTTTTGCATAGCCACGCCCCCTCGCTGGCTCATTTGCATGCCGGGCCACGCCCAGCCCGCCCTGCAGGGCGCCTCCGCGGGTCTCCTGGCTGGCCACGCCCCCTCATTTGCATAACAATTACGGCGCTGGCGGTATTGATTAACCAGGCAGCTTGGCGTTAATTGGGCCAGGCCCAGCGGGATATTTGCATAACAGCTCGTCTCATTTGCATAACCACGCCCAACGACACGCATTTTTACAGTCGTTTATTTGCATGTCCACGCCCCCATCCCATTTGCATACGCAGACACGCCCCCCTTCTCCTGACCCCGCCCCCAGGGCCCCCAATTGCCCCCCCAGGATCCCCCAATTGCCCCCAGGGCCCCCCTAATTACCCCCAGGGCCCCCCTAATTACCCCTAAGCCCCCCAATTAACCCCAGGCCCCCTAATTACCCCCATAGCCCCACTAATTACCCCTAGAGCCCTCCCAACTACCCCCCAATTGCCCCCAGAGCCCCCCAATTGCCCCCCAAAACCCCCCTCTTGCCCCTAGGGCCCAATTGCCCCCCATTTCCCTCCCCAATTGCCCCTAGAGCCCCCCAATTGCCCCCAGACCCCCCTATTTACCCCCATTTCCCCCCCCAACTACCCCCAGAACTCCCCAATTGCCCCCCATTTCCTCTCCCAATTGCCCCTAGAGCCCCCCGAATGCCCCCAGAACCCCCCCAATTACCCCCCATCTCCCCCCTGAATTGCCCCCAGAACCCCTCAATTACCCCTAGAGCTCCCCAATTGCCCCCAGATGCCCCTAGTTGCCCCCAGACCCCCCTATTTACCCCAGTTTCCCCCCCAATTACCCCCAGAACCCCCCAATTGCCCCCCATTTCCCCTCCCAATTGCCCCCAGATCCCCTCAATTACTCCTAGAGCTCCCCAATTACCCCTACAGCTCCCCAATTGCCCCCAGACCCCCCTAATTGCCCCCAGACCCCCCCAATTCCCCCCCCATTTCCCCCCCAAAATACTCACAATTGCCCCCAGAGCCCCCCAATTACCCCCAGACCCCCCCGTTGCCCCCAAACTCCCCCAATTGCCCCTCATTTCCCCTCCCAATTGCCCCCAGAGCCCCCCAATTGCCCCAAGACCCCCCCAATTGCAACCCCCCCAATTGCCCCCAGTTGCCCCCCCCCCCCTAGAAGTCCCAGATGTTGAGGGCGCCCCGGGCCCGGCCCAGCCCCCGCACCCGGCGCCGCACCGTGCGCCCCCCCCTGCCCACCACCTCCACCTCCACCTCCCGCTCCCCCTCCCCCACTGTCCCCGGCCCCTCCTCCTCCCCACGGCCACCAGCCCCACGGCCACCAGCCCCGTGACCACCAACCCCACGGCCATCAACCCCAAGACCACCAAGGTCACGGCCATCAACCCCGTGACCACCAACCCCACGGCCATCAACCCCAAGACCACCAAGGTCACGGCCGTCAGCGCTCTGGCCACCAACCCCAAGACTACTAGCCCCGTGACCACCAACCCCATGACTACCAACCCCTTGGCCACCAACCCCATGGCCACAACCCCCGTGGCCATCGCCCCCACACCCACCAACCCCACAACCATCAACCCCCAGACCACCAACCCCATGGCTACCAACCCCAAGACCGCTAGCCCCATGGCCACCAACCCCACGGCAACCACCCCTTTGGCCCTCAACCCCACAACCAACGTCCCCATGGCCACCAACCCCATGGCCACCACCCCCTTGGCCCTCAACCCCACAACCAACGTCCCCACGGCCACCATCCCCGTGACCACCAACCCCAAGACCACCAACCCCATGGCTACCAACCCCAAGACCACTAGCCCCGTGGCCACCATCCCCGGTGGCCAACCCCAAGGACCTCTTGCCCAACCCCAAGCGGGGCAACCCGCGCTCGAGCGAGGCCAGGAGGACGCAGGCCTTGCAGAGGGGCTGGCTGGCCGCGTAGCCGCAACGGCCGCAAGCCCCCAACGTCTTGGTGGCCACCTGGGTGGCCACCGCCAACCGGCGGCCCGAGTGGCCCAGGGCGGCCACCGTGCTGGCCCGGGTGGCCTCCAGGTCCTTGAGGAGAGCCCGCGCGTGGCCCCGGTAGGCGTGGGGGGCGTAGACGCACTCGGTGCTGACGTAATCCAAGCCCTCGAAGTAGGCGTAGAGGACGATCTCCTTCTCGTAGGCGTGGCGCAGGGGCTTGCAACGGGGCACCGCGGGCCACGGGCCGCCCTCCAGGGGTCGCGGGACCCGTGGGTGGGCCGCGGGGTGGTGGGTGGGCTTGGGGCGCCCGGTGGTGGCCTTTGGGGTCCTCCTGGTGGGCTTGGTGGGGGTCTTGGTGGGCTTCGTGGCGGGCTCCGTGGAGTTGGTGGTGGTCGCGGAGGCTGTAGGAACCTTCGTGGGGCTCCTGGTGGTCTCCAAAGGCTTCGTGGTGGTCTCCATAGGGTCCGTGGTGGTCTCCATGGGGCTGCCGGTGGCCTCCACAAGCTTCGCGGGGGTCTCCATGGGGTTGTTGGTGGTCTCCGTGGGGCTTCGTGGTGGTCTCCACGGAGTTGGTGGAGGTTGTGGAGGCCGTAGGAACCTTCGTGGGGCTCCTGGTGGCCTCCAAAGACTCCGTGGTGGTCGCCATGGGGCTCCTGGTGGCCTCCACAGGCCTCGCGGTGGCCTCCAGACGCTTTGTGGTGGCCTCCGTGGACTTCGCGATGACTTCCGTAGAATTTCTGGTGGCCTCCACGGGGCTCCCGCTGGTCACGGAGGCCGCTGGAGCTCTTTGGGGAGTCCGTGGTGGCCTCCAGACGGGTCTTGGTGGCCTCCAGGGGGCTCGTGGTGGCCTCGGTGGTCCCGGTGGCCTCGGCGGCCGTGGCGGTGGCCTCGGTGGCCGCGCGGCGCAGCCGGGCCACGTCCCCGCGCAGGAAGTTCATCAGCACCGTCTCGGCAATGTCGTCGGCGTTGTGGCCTGGGGGGGGGACACGGGGCACGGCCGCGGCTCGCCAGTGCCACCCAGTTCAGCCCAGTCCATCCCAGTCCCTTCCCAGTTCCCTCCCAGTCCTTTCCCAGCTCATCCCAGTCCCTTCCCAATCCATCCCAACGCCGCCCAGACCATCCCAGACCCTTCCCAGTCCATCCCAGTGCCACCCGGCCCCTTCCCAGTTCCCTCCCACCCCCTCCCAGTTCCCTCCCAAACCCTCCCAGTCCCTTCCATTCCCCTCCCACCCCCTCCCAGTGCCTCCCAGTCCCCTCCCAGAGCCCCCGGCCCCCTCCCACCCCCTCCCAGTGCCCTCCCACTCCCTCTCACTGCCTCCCACTCCCCTCCGTCACCTCCCACCCCCTCCCAGTTTCCTTCCAGTCCCCTCCCAGTGCCTCCCACTCCCTCCCAGCCGCCCCCCATCCCCTCCCAGTACGTCCCACTTCCCTCCCACTCCCTCCCAGTCCCTCCCAGTCCCCTCCCACCCCCTCCCAGTGCCTCCCACTCCCTCCCAGTCCCTTCCCATCCCCTCCCAGTACGTCCCACTTCCCTCCCACCCCCTCCCAGTGCCTCCCACTCCCCTCCCAGTGCCTCCCACTCCCTCCCAGTCCCTTCCCGCTTCCCTCCCACTCCCTCCCAGTGCCTCCCACTCCCCTCCCAGTCCCTCCCGCCACCTTCCCCAGCCTCACCCGTGGCGATCCGGTCGACCCCCAGCAGCCTGGCCCCCCTCTCCAGCGCCTGCCGCCGCAGCACCCCGCAGAAGGTGCAGTGGCTGGCGCCCCCCGCCAGGCGCCGCGCCACCCGGTCCATGCTCCAGCCGAAGAGCTCCTCGAAGGAGACCACCAGGAGGGGCAGAGCCCCCCGCCCCCTCCTCACGGCCCCCAGCGAGGCGTCGCGGTAGCCGGCGATGCCCTCGTCCACCGAGAGCAGCACCAGGCGCATGCCGTAGCCGTGGCGCCCCTCGAGGCGGGCGAGGAGGTGGGCGAGGACCGCCGAGTCCTTCCCCCCCGAGGAGGCCACGGCCACGGTCTCGCCGGGCCGCGGGGGGCCGCCGGCCAGCAGGGCGCGGTGGGCTTCGGCCTCGAAGGCGGCCACGAAGCAGGGGCGGCACAGCGCCTCGCCGGTGCGCGGGCGGCGGAGGGCGGCGGGGCGGCGGCAGCGGAGGCACAGGGGGGGCGGCATGGCGGGCTGTGGGGGCGGGGGGGGGGGAGGGGAGAGAGAGAGAGAGAGGGCGTTGGGGTGGCGGTGGGTGGCCCTGCGTTGGGTCGGGGGGATGTGGGGGAGGTTGTTGGGGGAGGGGGGGGGCACGGG
>NW_026109997.1:0-5000 GCF_013377495.2 Cygnus atratus
ACTGTTTATGCTGAAAGGAAATGCAGATACTGCTATTTCTTGGCAACATATATTATAAAAATAGCTTGCCTAGCGCCACTCCTGCACATTTTGGGGAAACACAACCTTGTGACTAGATTGGAAGAATTTTCTGAAACTAAGAGATTGCTGGTTATGAACATTCAGAAGGAACAACTCTTCAAAAAAAAAAAAAAAAAACACAAAAAAAGCCCCTTTCCATTTAACTGCACAGGCTCTCTTCTCCACCAGGAACGTATTTAGTTTAGACCAACCACATAAAGCAGCATACCCTAATTATGATTGGCCATGGAGTCCCATGTTAATGCCCGATTCTGGGATAGCTGAAATGGTGGCTGGATGGCAAGTACTAAAGCAAATACTACAGAGGGACAACGTAAATGACATCAATATTGTCTATATCAATTTTAAAACATTGTTTTGGCCTCATTTCCACTCTTGTTAACTGGAATTAAAAGCACCAGTTGAGCCCATTTTATTTGGCTTACTGGAAGCCACACCTGTTAGACCAACATGAACTTCAACTGACGAAAGTGTCTTCAGTGATGACCTGCCAAGTCCTTCTCCCAGTGCTGGATGTAGGAACAACAAACGTTCGAATACCGAATGCTGGATTCCTTTTAATAAGTTTAATGGGATGACCATAGCATGGAATAGAGGATATTCTCTCTCATGTTTTCAAGGTATTTATAAAATTAAAAAAAGACTTCTTCATACAGCCACCAAAACTATCAAGGTACTACTCCATCACGGCTGGCAGGGGAAGCAGTGTTATCCTCATTGTACAAGGCTGAATATGAATCCTCAAGATTCATTCTAGTCTGACATCTCCCTGTAACTTATCCGTTCCCCTTGGAACAAAATCCTGGAGATTTAATGTAAGCTCACTTAATGTCACAGATACAATCTTTATCAATTGAGAAACGTTTTTGCATCACATTTATTTCATCCATCTTGCCTAGTAAACAGTTTCTGAAGTGTGAATGAATCCTGAAATGGAAAATTACCATCAGAACACCCAGGCTTCTTTGTGAATTAAGGCAATATTATGTTGCTCTCCAAAACAAGAAGAAATTGAGGAAGCAACAGAAGCTAATTTCAGCTGCTGCTCTTCTGCATGTTATTCTTGGCATCATGTAACTGCAGAACTCTCCGGAAATAGAAATTTCTGAACATGCCAAGATGCTAACAGGGATCTTATGGCACATGTATATTCTTCAAAGGATGGAAAGCTTTATTTACCTACCTTTTGTATTCATATGTATTTTAAATATGTTGGTGAGTTTGTGAATAATACTCAACATCCAGTCTGAAAGGCTTTAAAATGTTTATTTTCCTTTCTTGGCAACAATATCACCCCATCCCTTTTACCTCTAGTGTCTCACCTTCCGTTCTAGCTTTCTTTACTCCAGCAGACTCCATATCTTCAAAGGATCTCTTTCGACTTGTCCCACCACTGAATGGATTGGGACCTGCATTCTGATGAACCCCATTTAAGGTGCCATTGCTATAGTAACGATTCAGGTGACAGTTCTGGAGGTTCAAGAGAAACTGGGCACATTCTTGGAAGCCCTGGGTATGTGCAAGGTCTGCTGCTGTCAGGCCACTGGCATTTCTCAAGCTGTACAATACAAAGAAACTGAATTACACTCATTCATCAACCTAGCTGGCTGCTGCTGCTGCCCTTACTGACTATCTATCTGTTGGCGATGAGAGAAAGCATACACTTAGCAAATTTCCATTAAGAAATTAGTTATCAATCTTAGTATTATAACTAACTTAACTTTTCTCACATACATCTGGCTTCTAAGCAAAATTTGGGAGACAAAACACTTTAAAATAAAATCAATATACTATATGCCTTAAAAAAGCATCTTCCTATTTAAACTTCTCAAAACGCTTTATTCTAAAATAGTCTGAAGACCTGATCTTTACATAAACTTCAGACTGATTTAAGCCTTGAACGTTACCATCTTCTGCAGTTTATTTTGCAATCTATATCTTGAGTAAAAGATCAAATACTCAAAACAAGCTTAACATGACTTGGCAATTGTCCATGGCATTCTGGTTTCTAAGGTAACAACAACATCACTGTTCCTCCTAACAATAAAATATACACATACATAGAAAAAAAAGATAAGATGCTATACTTAGTTATGCTTTGCTTATAGGTTTTTCTTTTTTTTCCTGGTTTGTTTCTTATTTCAAAGTGTGTGACATCATAAGTGTTGGGACTTGCTTTGTTATTTGAACCAAGACTTTTTCCATGTACAAGAGAAATGGCATTGGATTTTGAATATCCTAATATATTAGGGAGCTTATAAATGAAACCAGATAAGACATGTAGACTTGTGGAGGTTTAATTTGCAAGAATGCTGTAGGACATGTATTTACACAAACATACAGTATGTCTGTGCTTAGAAATACAGAATCCTGTCATAAGGAAGCGCAGAGAACTGGCAACAAGAAGGCTAGAAATGACACAACTAGACTGTGAAGCAAAAGATGCCAATGTATCTTTCCTATTTTTTCCCTCCTTTCCAAACATAGCTAACTAGTTAGAAAAATGGATTTTTGTTTCTTGGCTTCAGTAGTTTATACTACAGCATATACTGTAGTAGTTGAAGTCTAAGACTTCAAAATCCAGAAAGAGACTATCCACAGAATGAGAATTTAGAAGATGAATAGACCTGATTCCTCTGTTGCGACTCATATGCAGTAGAAAACTCAATCTAGTTCATGCAAAGAACACAAGGAACAAAGCTCAGCTTTACTTCCTAGAACACTGCAATTTATTTCCTATAACAATGAAAGACCAGAAAAATCTTTAGAAACTATTACAGCAAGACTAATTCCATAAATGGATACAGCTACATTATGTAAGATTTGGAAGGGTAAATTGAAATACTACAGAATCAGCAAGCTTATTAACTAGGAAGATCAGGGTAATTTCATTCCATTCTAGAATTATTCTAAGTGATCACTTACTTGGACTACTAGTGAAAATCCAGAGAACAGCAGCAAAGAGCGTCCCAGAAAGCAAGACTTTAGAAGACTGAAAAAACTATTTGGTCAAAAGAAATGAAATCTCAGGGTAGCAATATTAGCTTCAAACACCTAACAGACAGCTGCAAAGAGACTAATATGTTCTGTGCATCCAGTGCTGGCAGTAAATGAATGGGATCAATAAGAGCAAAGTATATTTCAAATAATGCACTAGGAAAAAAGTTTCAGAGTATAAAGTTAGTTAGGGTTGTTGAATCTGCAAAGTGTTTTCTCACCTCCTCCTTTTTAAGAACAGACTATGAGGCCAGAAATTCTGTGAAATATAGTCGATCCTTTCCAATGCTACACTAGCCTGTTGAGGTTCCTGCTAACCAGCATTCAATGCTCTTCTGTTCTAATTTACTTGTGTTGCAATACAGATAAAGTATTTCAATATTGATTTTGAACAAAGTGAATAACTCCATTCTCTCTAATCTGTTTTAAATTTGCTGGCCCAAAAAGGAAAATACAAGAAATCTAAATGAGCAAATTAAAGATATGCAAAGATAAAAACATGACCAAAACAATACGGTGTTGACTGAACACCTAATTTAATAAAACATCAACAGATAATAATTCTACCATTTAGCAAATGTTCCTGAAGAGTATATCTCTGCTTTGAAAAATGGACTGTAAGACATAAAAATAGACTGTAAGATTTAACTGTAAGACAGACTTTAAGTCACCATCTCCCAAAGTAATGGTGATATAAGCTGCGAGAGGCATTTGGAGATGTATGAACTAAGACCCAAGAGTAAGGCTAAATGTAATAAATTTTGAGAAAGTTTGTTTCCCAGAAACAAAAGAAATGAGATCTAAATTAATGTCTGACAGATTTCAACATGTAATCAACTTAGTAAGATTTTTTTAGATCTCTCCCCTCCCCACTTCTTCTTAAACGCCTTATTCCTAACAGGCAAACAAAAAAGTACTTGTCCTAAGGAAGTATTTTAGAAATACTGCATAGATTTTGTAAGGACTCAAGCAGATTGGATGTAACATTCTTGATTCCAAGAGTTTGTAAATTTCTCTCTTAAAAATCTGAGTCTGAATTTAACCTAACAATTTCACAAGGACTCACTTTGTCAGGAAGTTAGCAAAAAAAGAAGAAAAAATATAAAGTAAAATCAAATAAAAGGGGATGTAGATGACTCTAGAAACTCGCTCGCCAACTGCTACTCAAGAGAAAACAACTGTAAAGTTCTTTCTGCCCTCTTCTCAGTGGGCATAATATGAGGAATTCTTCTACATTCAGTTGTCAAGTTCTGTGGATTTAATAGAAACTTGATTATTCTAGGACTTTCAAATCCTTTCACATTTCAATTAAACGTGCTTGTATTCCAATATTTTCAGGAAGGAGAAAAGCAGAAGTCAACAGAAATGGCACAAACTTTAGGTTTCATTTTCTCAAAAAACAATCTAGAAAAATAACATTCTACTACTTTAGCAGCTTTTTTAGCCTTCTCTAGGAAAAAAACCACCTGTCAGTGGGAACACAAATGGCTAAAAGAACTAGCCATGCTACACTAGCTCATCATAAGTGTAAGAAAAAATGGCAAACTCAATTAGCCCACGCATAAATCGGAAAGATAAAGCCCTTAACAGGTATCACAGTTTTACCAGATTGGAATAGCTTTATGACATGAATTCATCAAGAAGTGTTTCCAAAATATGTAATTAAATAAGAAGTAATGCCATCGCTGTGAGGATTCTGAGTGCATAACAGAAAAATCCAGTCTAATACAGCCTTTCTAGAAACGCTGAAGTGGAATACTAGAAAGAATTAAGAAAGCTCAGACATCTATTCCACCGCTCTTTAAAAGCACTAATCTGGACTTTGAGTAGTACTCCCCTGTTGCAGCAGCAGTTACAAGGAACTGGGAATACTTCTACTGAATCTCAAATTACCTCAAATGATGCCAATGTTTGGAAATGAA
>NW_026109998.1:0-5000 GCF_013377495.2 Cygnus atratus
TGGTTTCAGAAGGCTTAGTGCCGCTGGTATTCCGACTAGCTTTAATTTAGCATTTAGTCTAGAAATGTCTATGTCCTGAAAAAACAAACAAACAAACAAACCACCATTATTTTCTGAGGGTAGTAAAGGCTGTACAGTTATTATTAATAATAATAATTTAATGCCTGAAATAAGCAGTTAACATTGTTAACACTTTAGATTTGGTTTAATGCAGCAGAATAAATTCATTGGAACTGTGGAAAGTGTCCTGCAAGCAATATATTATAACCATAGCTGATATATTATAACCATAAATTATGTACATTAGAAAAAACTAATAGACATTCTCAGAAACAGCCTGTGGCTGTAAGCACACCTCAACTTACAACACCTATAACCACCTTCCTTCCTGATACCCTTATTCCTATCTTCGAGCACGTGGAATGGGATCCTCGTCTACCAGAGGGGCAGAATAGTAGCAGGAAAGGATTTTCTGCCTCCATCAGGAGACTTGTCTTCTTTGCCATCTGGAGTGGAAGAAGATGCCTTCAGACGTTGCCAGCAGCTGGAGCCAGGGGACCAGATCGATACCTGTTACTTCTGTATCTTCTGCTGAATAGTTAGTAGGAGATGCAGTATGCAGGGGGGTAAATCCCTTAGTCAAAATCCCAATGAGGTGTGTCTATCAGAGCTTCAAGTAAACTGTCGTTTCAAGGGGACACACACATATTTAATATTGTCAGCTCATGTTTTCACCTTTCTCCTAGTAGCCATCAAGGCTAAAACTTACTTCTCTTAAATACAAGCTGAAACTCTAAGGTAAGGCTGCGACTCCAGAATCCCTTAGAATGAGTTGATATATTTTCTGTACCTTCATATGCAGGAAGGCAATGTTTCCCTTCTGGGCTTGACTGAAAGGGAAAAACTGGTGGAAGCACACACGTGTTGCAGGTCTGCAATGTTTCTGTGGTGGGCAGGGAGGATCTCTGAGTGTTCTGGCTCACCTGGCTCCTCGTGTGATTTCCAGTTTCCAGTCTCAGGTACCCAAACCAGGACCACATGCAAGACTGGTCCCCAAAAGGTGTGTAGTATCCGCAGGCAAATCCCAGAACATGTTTTGTATCACAAGTAAAGAGCAAATAAAGCTTATGCTACAAAATTGTTCTTTTCTGTTTATTACTAGGAGATACATTCTTTGTAAAGTTTACAGTTTCCCAACGTATTGCTCGGGGTGCTACATTTATCTTCTTAAGAATTAAACCACACTGTCTTAGAATTGCTGATAGAGGAGCAAAGCAGCATTTGTTGGGCTAACAAGAGCATGTTTGTAGTATCAATGGCCCATCTAGTCTGATTCTAGTTCAGGAACCTGCAAAGGAATCTGGCCCTGAGAAGGTAAAGGGGGGAAAAAGGCTGTGAAGAAACACTACAAACCAAAAGGAAAGATGAGCTAAATCCACTGCAGTGGACTGAATTTATTCATTTATTCTTAGAACTCTGGAGTAGTCTGTAATAACAGACAGATTCTGACTTACATTTTATAGCATTTTTTTATTTTTACAAAATTTACAAATTCTTTTTGTCTAAGAATCCAATTTAGTTTTTAAAAGGAGAATTGAAAGTTGTTTCATGCTTATTACAAATGCGTGACTCAGGTATGTTGTAAATGTTGAGCGGCCATTCCCCCAAAGTTCAAGAAGAGTATGTTTTATAAAGATGATAAATCATCTTGAGATACCTATGCTAAAAGAGTAATTTTGGGGAAATGAAATAAAGCTGCAAAAGAAATCTCAGGATTGGTGGACATAAAGAACAGTTAATGAAATAAACTTTCTTGCTCTTACCAAGAGCCATTAGGCCTGGACCCTGAGTTCTCAGCACCATTGCTGTTCAGTTGACCTATCCATCAGCTGCTCTAACAGATGCTACAAGTTTTTCATCAGAAGTATTTGGTTCCTATGCTGCAGTTTACAGAAACAAGCCGGGTATTTTGCATGAATTTGGTCGGAGGTTGGATGGGTGTCTTTTGTCAGTTGTTTCCAGCTGTTGAGATGCATCTCCTCTGAACTCATTCTGGGATTGTGGAGCCCATGGAATAAGCTCCCCTTGATCTGTGTCATCTCCAGTCGTACTTCTGCCTTGGCCTTGTACTGCAATGCACAATTACTGGTTCCAATCAGCATTTTTAGGGCACTTCTAGTGCCAGTGCTTATTAGGCTCATGAAGTGCGACAGGTGCAAATGGCAGCAGCCAGAAAACACATGTGAAAGAAATAGTGAGGTTAACAGTCTCAAGGCAAGCAAAGAGATGGGGAGCTGTATCCAGTGAAATGTCTGCTTTCTTAAGTAGGACTTAAAACTATTTATTTTTTTTTTAGAGTGGAAGGCTTAGGTTAGGTAAGTGTTTGAGAAGTTCTTGAGCCTTTCCTGGGAAGCAGCAGAAGGATGAACTCAGCTAGATTTTTTTTCCAGATTTTAGAACAATTAATCCTGTATAATTTACGATACAAGCAGGTATTTCTGGCCCAAATACCTGTAAATGGTATACGCTGTCCACTGATGCCTGTTGCATGAAAGTACAAACTATGACTTGTCTCCTGGCCTTAATACTTGCAAAATTCAACTCTGCTCATCTTTCCTGCTAAAATTCTGTGGTTTGTTTCAAAACTTTCAACCATAAGCAAGATTAATAGACTTGTAAAATTCTATTATCATCTCCCATGTAAGTATGAATGTAGCCTCGTAAAGAACAAACAGACAAGAAAAACAAACGTGACTGTAGAAGAAAGGGATTAAGCTATTAAATGGTGAAGAAACGGCAGTTTATTAGAAGGAATAACTCATATGAGTTGTCTGTACCTATAAAGTATAATGACTAATGATCAGAAGACACTATCTTTTCTAATAAAGAGGGACACCGCTGTAGTAATTACAGAGTATTTCATACAGCAACATTCAGCTAAGGTAGAGAAAGAGAATGGGGGCAGTATTTCTTATATGTATATATATGTAACTTCTTATATCCTCAGTATCTGCATTTATGGAATGTATTCAAAGGTTGTGAAATGTATGCTGCTCATATTAAGAATTCTGAACGTTATGCTGATGAGCTGGAAGAAACATAATTGCTGGAATATTTATGTTACATAAATGATATGATAGATATACAAAATATGTTACAGAGCAGTTGCATGATTTGTTGATCTGGTTACAGGTTCCCTTGATTCTCACTGCTGTAAGTTTAGATCTTTAGTATCTACTTTTAGATCTACTTTTGAGCAAATTACTGAAGACTAGCAGGCCATGACTACACTTAAAAGTTGCACCTTCCTATTTTTTTTCCTGTGATGATTGACAAAAGTTCTTGTTCAGCAAATTAGCGGGGACGTTTATGAACTGGTACCTGATTTGTATGTGTAATTACTGCCGTGTGTGTGGAATGGTGGTTAACTTTTTTGCAAGAACGACTCTTCCTGGGACTCGTTTGAATTCCTTCTGGATGTCTTGCCTCTACTGAGTCATAATTACTGGCTTTGCTCCTCACAGCAGCCAGGGGACTGTTAAACCACCTTTAATCGCTGACAGCGCCTCAGCGTCTTCGAGGCATGAGAGAAACAGGCTGCCACCACCGAGGCGGTGCCCGCGACTGGCCATGGGACAGCGTCCCCTGAGCCAGGGGATCTCCGGTGACGTTTTGAGAAGACACGAGACAGAGAGCGACCTTTCTCAAGGCGGAGGCAGGAGAGTTTTTTTAATTTTTTATTTATTTTTTTTAACAAAACCACGCCCACCACCACCACCACTCCGCTGCATTTCCAAGGGCGGGAGCCGAGGAGCACCGCCCCCCTCGGGCCGGGCCCGCCCCCCTCGGCCGGCAGCCACCGGGGAACCGTGGTGGGGGCGGTCGCCCCGAGCCGGCCGCTCAGCCCCGAGCAGGCCTCCCGTTACTAACGGCCGCGCCGCACCGGGGGCTGCCGGGAAATGTAGTTTAAGGCCGCCTCCCGCGCACGGCTCCATTTTCTCCCCGCGCCGCTAGCAGTGCGCATGCGCACCCCCCCCGAAGTGTCACCGCCCCTTCTGCCCAGGCCGGTATCCCGGGCAGCGCTGCCGCCGCGGCTCCCTCCCTCCTTCCCTCCCTCCCCCCCCCAGCCGGCTGTGATTGGCTGAAGGAACCGCGGGGCGGGCGGCGAGCTGGGCGGCGATTGGCTGGCGGGGCTGCCAGCCGCCTCGGGGCTGATGGCTGCGGCTGCCCGCTGAGGACAGAAGGAGGGAGGGCGGGGAGGAGGAGGGAGGGGGGCTGCGCTTCACCTCAGCGCCCGGCCCCACGGGGGGGGCCGCACGGCTCCCGGTGGCCCCTCAGAGTCCGCGTGGGTCCCGTGAAAGCAAGCACCCAGCTGCCCCGCTCCCCCCTCAGCGCCCCGGGCTCCCGCCCAACTCGTGGCGAGCGGAGGAGGAGGAGGAGGAGGAGGAGGAGGAGGAGGAGGAGGAAGGGGGGGGCGGTGCTCGCCCCGCCGCGGTTCCGGGAGGGGGAGGGGAGCGCGTGTGTGCGCGCCCGTGTCCGTGTGTCTGGCCTCCCACCCGCCCCTCCGTCAGCCCGTCCGCCCGTGTGTGTGTATGTGTACACAGCGGCGGGAGCGGTGCGCATGCGCCGTGCGCGGCGGGGCCGAATGTTTCCCAAGTGTTTGAAACTGGGCTGCGGGCTGCGCGCCTCCGGCCCGGCGGGCGGGCGGCACCGGGCGGCCCCGAGGAGGAGCAGGAGCAGGAGCAGGAGGAGGAGGAGCGGGAGGAGCGGAGGGGCTGCCCCTGACAGGCACTTCGCAAGGCGCGTTTTGTTTGCGGAGTGTTCCGGAGGGGCTGGCTCGAGCCCCCCGCCTCCCTCCTCCTCCTCCTCCTCCTCCTCCTCCTCCTCCCCCCCCCCCCCCCCCCTCCACGCACACACACACACGCACACACACACGGATCCCTCCGATTGTTCCCGTGCCGCCTCCTCCGTGAATTACCCACGACGACAGCCATTCAATC
>NW_026109999.1:0-5000 GCF_013377495.2 Cygnus atratus
TGTAGAGGGGACCCTTCCTTTGAACATCCAACCCAGTACCGGCAGTCGGGGTGCCAGGAGGAGCTGCGCTTCAGTACCGACCACTTCCGAAGCAGATCGAACTCCCTCATATGCTGCCAATATCTCCTTTTCGGTTGGAGTATAGCGGGCCTCAGATCCTCTGTATCCCCGACTCCAAAACCCCAGGGGTCGACCTCGAGTTTCCCCAGGTTCTTTCTGCCAGAGGCTCCAGGTGGGACCATTCTCCCCGGCTGCGGTGTAGAGCACATTCTTTACGTCTGGTCCTGTTCGGACTGGCCCAAGGGCTACTGCATGAACTATTTTCTGCTTAATTTGTTCAAAGGCTTGTCGTTGCTCAGGGCCCCATTCAAAAGCATTCTTCTTACGAGTTACTTGGTAGAGCGGGTTTACAATCAGACTGTAATTTGGAATATGCATTCTCCAAACCCCCACGACACCTAGGAAAGTTTGTGTTTCCTTTTTGCTAGTTGGTGGAGACATAGCTGTTATTTTGTTGATCACATCCATTGGGATTTGACGACGTCCATCTTGCCATTTTATTCCTAAAAACTGGATCTCTCGTGCAGGTCCTTTGACTTTATTTTGTTTTATGGCAAAACCGGCCTTCAGAAGGATTTGGACTATTTTCTTCCCTTTCTCAAAAACTTCCTCTGCCGTGTCACCCCACACAATGATGTCATCGATGTACTGCAGGTGTTCAGGAGCCTCCCCCTGCTCCAGCGCAGACTGGATCAGTCCATGGCAAATGGTAGGGCTATGTTTCCACCCCTGGGGCAGCCGATTCCAAGTATATTGGACTCCCCTCCAAGTGAAAGCAAACTGTGGCCTGCACTCTGCTGCTAGAGGGATGGAGAAAAATGCATTAGCAATATCAATTGTGGCATACCACTCGGCTGCCTTTGATTCCAGTTCGTACTGGAGTTCTAGCATGTCGCACTGCAGCACTCAGTGGTGGCGTGACTTCGTTCAGGCCACGATAGTCCACTGTTAATCTCCACTCACCATTAGACTTTCGCACTGGCCATATGGGACTATTAAAAGGTGAATGGGTCTTGCTGATCACTCCTTGGCTCTCCAGTTGACGAATTAGCTCGTGGATGGGAATCAGGGAGTCTCGGTTGGTGCGATATTGCCGCCAGTGCACAGTTGTGGTAGCGATTGGCACTTGCTGTTCTTCAACCCTCAGCAGCCCCACAACAGAAGGGTCCTCTGAGAGACCGGGCAAGGTAGACAACTGTTTAATGTCCTCTGTCTCTAAGGCAGCTATGCCAAAAGCCCAGTGGAACCCTTTTGGGTCCTTGAAATATCCTCTTCTAAGATAATAAGTCTATGCCAAGGATGCACGGAGCATCCGGGCCAGTCACAATACGGTGCTTTTGCCACTCATTTCCAGTTAGACTCACTTCAGCTTCCAATACAGTTAACTGCTGGGATCCCCCTGTCACGCCATAAATACAGATGGGCTCTGGCCCTTTACAGCTTGATGGCATTAGAGTACATTGTGCACCGGTGTCTACTAAAGCCTTATACTTCTGTGCGTCAGACGTGCCAGGCCATCGAATCCACACAGTCCAATAAACTCGGTTGTCCCTTTCCTCCCCCTGGCTGGAGGCAGGGCCCCTCTAGTCCTGGTCAGAATCTTCGTTTCTGTGTTTAAAAGACTGCCTGCTAGAAGTTGGAGCAGCAAACTTTTCAGAGAACCCCTTTCTCCCGATTGTTTTCTTTTGCAACTCACGTACCCGTGCCTCTAGGGTCTCAGTAGATTTTCCATCCCATTTTCTCATGTCCTCTCCATGGTCACGTAGGTAGAACCACAGGGTGGCGTGGGGTGTGTACCCACCATATTGTCTTCTTTGCACGGATGCGCGTTTACCCCTAATAGCCGAGACGCTGGTTCGTACAGGTGGGGAAGAAAATACACTCTCTTTAAGTTGGTGGACCTCTTCAAAAAGTTTCTCCAAAGTATTCTCTTTTAGTTGGTGGCCACTGGTTCGTTCAGGTGGGGGGGAATATAAATTCTCTTTAAGTTGGTGGACCTCTTCAGAAAGTTTCTCCAAAGTATTCTCTTTTAGTTGGTGGCCACTGGTTTGTTCAGGTGGGGGGGAAGATAAATTCTCTTTAAGTTGGTGGAACTCTTCAGAGAGTTTCTCCACAGCCGAGACGCAGGCCTGTAGGGAAGAGGAGAGATTTCCTTCGTACTGCCGGAGTTGTTTAGCCATGTCACCCACTGTGGGATCTTCACCTGTCTTTCCAGGTTAATATTGCCAATGTGCTGGCCCATGTTGATGGTGCATTCTGTACAAACTTCCGCCATATGGGTCGAGTACACTGGACTTCATCTGGATCTGTGGATGTTTGTGCGTCGTCTAGGTCCTTATAAATTACTTCCCGTACGGCTAATTCCCTCAGGTACTGGATTCCCTTCTCCATGGTGGTCCACTTGACTGGTAGACATACAAGTTCTTCCTTGTAGGGATACCTTCCCTTCACAGCTAACAGGAGATGCCTCCAGAGGCTGTGAGATCGTGCTCCATCTCCAATTGCTTTGTCAATGCTTGCATCTCTAGCAAGGGATCCCAACCGCTTGGCTTCCCTGCCCTCTAATTCCACACCATTGGCTCCAGTGTCCCAGCACCGGAGCAGCCAGGTGACAAGCTGTTCACCTATACAGCGACCAAAATCTTTTCGCACATCTCGTAGCTCACGCTGGTATAGGGTTCGGGTAGTTACTGTTGATTGTCTGACATCCTCATCCTCATCTTCATCCTCCTGCACACTTGATGGCCCAGCCTCGTCTTCTCCACGCCCAGACTTAACAGAAGACTTTCTGCGTTCTAAACGACCTGAGTCTCTATACCATTTTTTCACCTTTTCTACAGGGGCAACTTGCACTGCTACAGTTTGTTTCTCAGACCCAGCCACAGGGTCTGCCACAGGGGTTGGAATACCCTCTGCCAGGGGCAACTTGCACTGCTACAGTTTGTTTCTCCGACCCAGCCACAGGGTCTGCCACAGGGGTTGGAGTACCCTCTGCAGGGGCAACTTGCACTGCTACAGTTCGTTTCTCTGACCCAGCCACAGGAGTGGGAACGGCTGCGGGAGCTGGAACGGCTGTGGGTGCCGGGACAGCTGCGGGAGCTGGAGCTGGAACGGCTACGGGAGCTGGAACGGCTGCGGGAGCTGGAGCTGGAACGGCTGCGGGAGCTGGAGCTGGAACGGCTGCGGGAGCTGGAACGGCTGCAGGAGCCGAAACCGGGACGGCTGCGGGAGCTGGAGCTGGAACGGCTGCGGGAGCTGGAGCTGGAACGGCTGTGGGAGCCGGAACTGGGACGGCTGCGGGAGCTGGAGCTGGAACGGCTGCGGGAGCTGGAGCTGGAACGGCCGCAGGGTCTGTCACTAGGTTGATAGTAGCATCAATTGCAGCTCGATAGGCACAGGCCAGACCCCAGCATGCCACAGTGATTTGTGTCACTTCGGAACTGCCAGAGTCATGACACCTTTTTTTCAAGCATTCTACCAGTTTTTTAGGATTTTGCAGTTGTTCAGGGGTGAACGTCCAAAACACTGGAGGTGCCCACTGCCCTAGAAACCTGCCCATATCCTCCCACACTCCCTGCCACTCGCAACTATCCCGCCTCAAGACAGATCTCCGGATGAGATTCCTAAGTAGTTGTTTAACCTTAAACAAAACCTGAAGCGCATTCAGGAGACATAACAACAAGAACATGCTGGTCTGAGTATCCCAAGGATATTCAACATCTTGAAGAGCTACCGTAACTAGCTCGGGGGATAAGAGGGTGGTGAAGGAGGAAGGGAGAGTGAACAGGTAGGAGAAAATATCTTCCCCTGTCCCCTCCAGAGATTGACTCCCTGATGAAAAAAGGCAATAGGTGTAATTGCTAATAGTTTCTGAGATATGGTTTCCGAAGTATAGAGTCGACGACAGTGCTGAGTACAAATACCAGGTTAGAGTCATGACCAGATATCTCATCATTTCATAAGCCATCGTTACACCACACAGTACCATAACAATCTTGAATCAGGGCCCGGAAAGGATAAACAGCATGACAGGGAGCACATACAGAAAGTAACTTGCTATAAAACTCAATTTGGGAAACAGGTACAGCAGACTTGAGATGAAAGCAATCAACATTGTGACTAGCAACTATTAAGCAGGTCGAATACTTATACCAATTTTAGTTTAACACACTCGGGTCAAATCTGTCGATATCTCAACCCTTCGAGCCCCACGTTGGGCGCCAAATGGACTGTTGTGGTTTAGCCCGGCTGGCAGCCAAACACCACACAGCCGTTCGCTCACCCTCCCCCCTCCCTCTCCGGGATGGGGGAGAGAAACGGGAAAGTGAAGCCTGTGAGTTGAGATAACGACAGTTTATTAAGACAGGAAAAATAATAATAATAATAATAATAATAATATATAATAGTAATAATGTGTACAAAATAAGTGATGCACAATGCAATTGCTCACCACTCGTTGACCGATGCCCAGCCTATCCCCGAGCAGCCGCCCCCCACCCCGGCTAGCCACCCCTATATATTGTTCAGCATGACGTCAGATGGTATGGAATACCCCTTTGGCCAGTTTGGGTCAGCTGTCCTGGGTCTGTCCCCTCCCAGCTCCTGCTGCACCCCCAGCCTGCTCGCTAGCAGGACAGAGCGAGAAGCTGAAAAGTCCTTGGCTTGGTGTAAGCATTGCTCTACAACAATTAAAACATCAGCATGTTATCAGCGCTCTTCTCATCCTAATCCAAAACATAACACCCTGCCAGCTACCAGGAGGAAAATTAACTCTGTCCTACCTGAAACCAGGACAAGGGTGAATGTCAGTCAGTTGTAAAACAAGATTACTTAGGGAGAAGCTACTGTCAATATTCTAAAAATAAATATTCTTTCCTGTACAATCTGTGTAGTTGTAACTGCAGTCCAGAAAATGATTGGATTAAAATTCCTAAAATAGT
>NW_026110000.1:0-5000 GCF_013377495.2 Cygnus atratus
TAACCTGGGAAAGAGTTTGAGTGCTTATCACTCTAGTGGACAGATTACTGTAGAAAGTATTTTCTCTTTGGGGGCATTAAAGATTAGGGAATTAATTTTTAAGTTTTCTGCTGTTCTTTCTGAGCAGAAATCAAATTTGTAAAACATTTTTTTTCTCCTTTCAACAACTGTAGAACTTTGTTCTCCTGAAGTCTGTACTGTCTTCTTACTAAACCCTGTTTCCCATTACTTTCTTGGGTGGAAGGAGTATCTGTTCTGTGTACATGTTTGTGTTGCAGCGCCAGTAGCTGGATGAGAGGCTTTGCGTAATAGGGGCCCATAGATCTGGAAGCCAGAAACTGGGTATAGCAGGCTGTGTATGTGCTTCTCTTGTGAACATGAGTCCTGTGTATATGCATTTACATATGTGCAATTCACTTCAAACTTCAAGCCAGAATAGTCAGAAGGTAACTGCTGAGTAGAATAAGAACTCTAGGAGCCTGCTAACAAAGAATGTTGGAAAGACCAGGGGTGTGAAATTCAGCAACAGGGAAGTCCGCAGGTCTTGTGCAGCAACTGGAAAAATGTGTGTGGACGTGTGTGTTTGTGTGTGTGTGTGTTTCTAAGTCTGAGTATCAGAACTTGGGGGTATCACTTGCCATGGTTTAAGCAACAGTGATACTTTTCTACCACGCTAATCAATACATAAAATTTTCAAGAAACTGTTTTTTTCTCTAGTAGCACATCTTCCATGCCACCCCAACATTGGAAATGAGAGCACAACACTAACAGGCAACAGCCCAGCTGGATGGAGAACTTCACCACCGTAACAACATTCTGCTAGACCCCCAAAGTTTAGTACAGTTACTTCAGCTATGCTCTTAGACAGTGGCCACTGGCCACCAGAATATAGTAAGGAAAATAACAAGAAACAATACCAATTCCTCCCACCCATAGTTTAATTTTGTTCAATAGCTGTAATACAATAGTGTTATAAGCTAATAATATAGTTATATATATATATATAATTTGTATAACAATATAATATTTTAAAACTGTAATATAATAATACATGTAATATAGTTAGCATATATATAATTTTAAGTGAATGGAAAAAAAAAAAAAAAGGTTTTATTCTAAGGCTAGGAGGTGCCCTGCAACACCTGCCACAAACGCAAACATGCTTGCATTTCCTCTTCGTGTGAATATGAACATCTTCAGTTTTGCCAGGAGAATGTTCCAAATCACAAGGCAATAGAAGTGCCTGGATCAGGTAAATGTCTTTTCTTCCTGTTCATATTGGTCCTCCCTTTGGGATAATATTCATAGCAGAGTCCCAGATTTAAGTGAAGAACGAAAATCAGAAATAAACTATTGATTAGGACTGACAGAGGACAGCCTTCAGTGCAGCTTTCTCCTCTTTACGTAAGTAGGTTTTACCTCAGTTTCTTCCTGTCTGGGTAAGCACCCTAGCAGAACTGACTTGTTCTGGTAGAAAAACAGTGACCAATACTAGCTAGGTAGGTACCATCACACAATACAGTTTAAGAGAGTACTCTAGGAATAGACTTTGACCTAACACAGTTGTCATTTGCCATCGTACGGGTGTCTCTTTATATGAGACACTGAGATACTGAGACGTTTTTGTGGAGGAATGACATATATCACAGCTCACAGAAGAGAACTGGACTGATTGTTGGAAGCCAGGCAAGTGGCACCAGACATTTAGCTGTAGTCAAACAAAGAAGACCTTAGGGGATAATAAATTGGCGCTTTTTTTTTTTTTTTTTAAATCTTGATTAAATCTCTGTTAACTATAGAAGAAGTTTAGAGGCCGTGTTTGCACACTGATTCCTAACTCTAAGAGTCTTGATATCAGATCAAATCTTACCTGAATGTTCTCTAATGTAAGCTTTTTACATTTGTGGTAGTTTACATGTGGGGGACTTACCTGATAATCAGCAAAGAGAAATATACACACATAGTGATTGATCCATAACCTTATCAAGCAGACTTCTAACACAGATCAGAACTGCCTCTCTAAAGTATACATTTCTTTCTGTTGGCTATTAAAATAAAATAGGGGTCAGGATGTTTCTTAAGCTTTGGAGTCTAGTGCCATTACAGATGGATTGAGCATCTGAAACATCTTAATGGGTTGGCAAGTATGGCTCTGAAAGATGAAATCAGCTGGAGTGATAATGAAATCTAAAGGAAATTTTCAGAGTTAAAAATAACATTAAATATTTATAGGCAATTGAATCTTGCACAAAGAAGCTAACTCAGGTGTAGATTTAAGTGAGCCCACTCACTTTAAGTGAGTCCCACTTCTTCTTTTTTGTATAATCAAGCTATGCTTTTGTTGTTGTTGTTGTTGTTTGTTTATTTAATTTTCCTTGCTAAAGAACTATGCCAATTTAGATATTGTCTCAATGAGGTATTATTCTGGTGAAATAAACAACTACTCTGTGCAAATTACTTCTGAGGGTTTTTTGTTTGTTTGTTTGTTTTCATTTCTTACTTGGCTTATTATGTCCACAATTATGGACAAAAATAATACTAATAATTAATATATAGAAAACTGTGAAGTTGTTTAAAAATGTATTTTGTTTTCTCAATAATATCTGTGAAGGCACAACATAATTTCTGTAAGATTTCTAGCCTCTAAGAAGAAAAAAAAAAGTGTGTTGTTGTTGCTGCTGCTGTTTTCTTTGTTTGTTTTTCACTTGTGTTTTGTTTTGTTTTGTTTTACAAATGCCACTACTGATAGTAATGCAAAGCATCTGAACTTGAGAATGGTAAAAGCAGAAGCAAAAAATACCTTTCATCCAAATCTTTTTTTTTTTTGTAATTCTTCTCTGAGATAAGTGACAATATGGCATGAATTCAAAAATACAATAAATAAATAAAAATAAAGCTGTATATATATATTCCTTCAAGTATTCCTTCAAGTAATATCTTAACATATTGATATAATGATTACCTGCATTAGCTTGCCACAAGATGTCAATGTATCAATGATTACAGTATAAAATGGACATGTTTTCTGTAGGAAGAGTCTTAAAGCAAGTGTAACTACGTTTATAGGTAGTTCAGCAAAATCTCTACCAGAGGTATGACTAAAATAATAATGTGAAAATGAATGTTCATCAAAACATTTTGTGAGGGCCTAATGGCTTACTGTAAAATTGTGCTAGAAAAACTGTTAATCTTGACATCAGCTTGGAAAGATAAAACAGTTTCTAAACCTATAGCATGAATTGCTGAAACAAGCTATCTCTGAGCTATAGATATAGCATCTTCTTTAAAGATTTGTTATGGAAGCAACAGGACCTTTCTTGAAAAGGAAAATATACCATGATATCACTGTGAATTGATATGGTTGACAGTCCATGCCAACATCTAGATTGAAACCTAGTCAGTCATAAAGGCTGGGAGGACTGTTGTGGTTTAGCCCGGCTGGCAGCCAAACACCACACAGCCGTTCGCTCACCCTCCCCCCTCCCTCTCCGGGATGGCGGAGAGAAACGGGAAAGTGAAGTCTGTGAGTTGAGATAAAGACAGTTTATTAAGACAGGGAAAAGAATAACCATAATAATGATAATAGTAATAATAATAATAATAATAGTAGTATTAATAGTAATAATGTGTACGAAATAAGTGATGCACAATGCAATTGCTCACCACCCGTTGACCGATGCCCAGCATATCCCCGAGCAGCCCCCCCCCACCCCGGCTAGCCACCCCTATATATTGTTCAGCATGACGTCAGATGGTATGGAATACCCCTTTGGCCAGTTTGGGTCAGCTGTCCTGGGTCTGTCCCCTCCCAGCTCCTGCTGCACCCCTAGCCTGCTCGCTAGCAGGACAGAGCGAGAAGCTGAAAAGTCCTTGGCTTGGTGTAAGCACTGCTCTACAACAATTAAAACATCAGCATGTTATCAGCGCTCTTCTCATCCTAATCCAAAACATAGCACCCTACCAGCTGCTAGGAGGAAAATTAACTCTGTCCTACCTGAAACCAGGACATAGTGTTAGGCCAGAGGTTGGACTAGGTGATCTTGGAGGTCTCTTCCAACCTAGATGATTCTGTGATTCTGTGATTCTGTGATTATGCTTCTTTAATTTTAACCACATACTGATTCCTGTAGTTAATCGTGAAAACTGACACGTATATTCTGAGAAGAAAAAACAGCCTCTGTTTGCAAAGACAAGCTTATTATGTAGGTCAGTGAATGATTCACAGTAAATTATTTATCAAGGGAATTCAGTATCTCATGGTGCGTTTTCTCAGAGCAAATTACCTGTTTCATTTTGAATACATTTATAAGAAACTATATAAATATTCTTGTTCTCTGGATTGCTTATATTTATGACATTTATTTTTGTATGATATTGAACTCTTCACCTGAGGCAGAGGTAGCAATAGTTTGAAGCTCCAACAAGGATGCCACCTTTGTAAGCCGTGAAGGTCTAGGGACAACCTCTGAGAATCAGGCTGTCTGGACATAACTACGTTTCTAGATCAAATTAGTGTTAGCATACTATTTTAATAACTTTACTTTTCCTCTGCTTTTTCTGTTTCCTTAAAGTATGAAAAAGTATCTTACAGCAGCAGATATTTAGGTTTTAGTAATCAGCACCATCAACTCTATATAGGATCCCAAACTCTTGAAAAGCCATTTAGAGAAAAATTAAAAATAATAATAAAAAAATAAAAATTATGCAGAGACAAACTAGTAACTTAGTGTAGCACACACATGTTTTCTGAAAAGACAAGTCAACCCTTTAAGATATCACCTTCCTTTCCTCTGCATCGTTTGACTGCCCATCCCTGTTCTCCAGGTCTCAGGAAGGGACATTGCAGAGTTTTTGAGGAAGCTGATACTGATCACTCAGTAACTTCAGTTCATAGAATCATAGAATCATAGAATCATGGAATCATAGAATGGCGTGGGTTGAAAAGGACCTTAAAGATCATCTAGTTTCAAACCCTGGTCAGGGTTGCCAACCACTAGAGC
>NW_026110001.1:0-5000 GCF_013377495.2 Cygnus atratus
CTCCTTCACCTCTAATCAAATATTTATTTTCTTCTTAGCTAGTACTGTCTACACTTTACTGTTTGTGTATTATTGCAGCCTTCTACAGTTTAACTCTACATCTTACCGTATTTGGAACTTTATCATCATCTTTATTTATATTCTGATAAATTAATTTTCCACATTTCTCTTTTTCATTTTATTTTCTCAGGGACTTATATTAAAGAATCAACAGAAGATCTGATACAACATCTTGTGTAATTTTTAAATGTATGTGTAGCAAAACTGGAAACGATTAAGATGACTAGCTTAGAATCAGAGTAAATCATACAACACTGCTAAAAGGCCGTGAATTTAGCTTATTATGTACTATTTTGGAAAAATGTATGTGGTACATTCATATAAACACATAGGATCCTCATGTCAAGTTTATACATTAAGGCTTCACAATCACTGTCCTGGTTTCAGTTAGATGAAGATGAGGATGAGGATGTCGAAAAATCAACAGTAATTACCCGAACCCTATACCAGCGTGAGCTACGAGATGTGCGAAAAGATTTTGGTCGCTGTATAGGTGACCAGCTTGTCACCTGGCTGCTCCGGTGCTGGGACACTGGAGCCAATTGTGTGCAATTAGAGGGCAGGGAAGCCAGGCGGTTGGGATCCCTTGCTAGAGATGCAAGCATTGACAAAGCAATTGGAGATGGAGCACGATCTCACAGCCTCTGGAGGCGTCTCCTGTTAGCTGTGAAGGGAAGGTATCCCTACAAGGAAGAACTTGTATGTCTACCAGTCAAGTGGACCACCATGGAGAAGGGAATTCAGTACCTGAGGGAATTAGCCGTACGGGAAGTAATTTATAAGGACCTAGACGACGCACAAACATCCACAGATCCAGATGAAGTCCAGTGTACTCGACCCATATGGCGGAAGTTTGTACGGAATGCACCATCAACATGGGCCAGCACATTGTCAATAATAACCTGGAAAAACGGTGAAGATCCCACAGTGGGTGACATGGCTAAACAACTCCGGCAGTACGAAGGAAATCTCTCCTCTTCCCTACAGGCCTGCGTCTCGGCTGTGGAGAAACTCTCTGAAGAGTTCCACCAACTTAAAGAGAATTTATCTTCCCCCCCACCTGAACAAACCAGTGGCCACCAACTAAAAGAGAATACTTTGGAGAAACTTTTTGAAGAGGTCCACCAACTTAAAGAGAGTGTATTTTCTTCCCCACCTGTACAAACCAGCATCTCGGCTATTAGCGGTAAACGTGCATCCGTGCAAAGAAGACAATATGGTGGGTACACACCCCGTGCCACCCTGTGGTTTTACCTACGTGACCATGGAGAGGACATGAGAAAATGGGATGGGAAATCTACTGAGACCCTAGAGGCACGGGTACGTGAGTTGCAAAAGAAAACAGTCGGGAGAAAGGGGTTCTCTGAAAAGTTTGCTGCTCCAACTTCTAGCAGGCAGTCTTTTAAACACAGAAACGAAGATTCTGACCAGGACTAGAGGGGCCCTGCCTCCAGCCAGGGGGAGGAAAGGGACAACCGAGTTTATTGGACTGTGTGGATTCGATGGCCTGGCACGTCTGACGCACAGAAGTATAAGGCTCTAGTAGACACTGGTGCACAATGTACTCTAATGCCATCAAGCTGTAAAGGGCCAGAGCCCATCTGTATTTATGGCGTGACGGGGGGATCCCAGCAGTTAGCTGTATTGGAAGCTGAAGTGAGTCTAACCGGAAATGAGTGGCAAAAGCACCGTATTGTGACTGGCCCGGATGCTCCGTGCATCCTTGGCATAGACTTATTATCTTAGAAGAGGATATTTCAAGGACCCAAAAGGGTTCCGCTGGGCTTTTGGCATAGCTGCCTTAGAGACAGAGGACATTAAACAGTTGTCTACCTTGCCCGGTCTCTCAGAGGACCCTTCTGTTGTGGGGTTGCTGAGGGTTGAAGAACAGCAAGTGCCAATCGCTACCACAACTGTGCACCGGCGGCAATATCGCACCAACCGAGACTCCCTGATTCCCATCCACGAGCTAATTCGTCAACTGGAGAGCCAAGGAGTGATCAGCAAGACCCATTCACCTTTTAATAGTCCCATATGGCCAGTGCGAAAGTCTAATGGTGACTGGAGACTAACAGTGGACTATCGTGGCCTGAACGAAGTCACGCCACCACTGAGTGCTGCAGTGCCGGACATGCTAGAACTCCAGTACGAACTGGAATCAAAGGCAGCCAAGTGGTATGCCACAATTGATATTGCTGATGCATTTTTCTCCATCCCTCTAGCAGCAGAGTGCAGGCCACAGTTTGCTTTCACTTGGAGGGGAGTCCAATATACTTGGAATCGGCTGCCCCAGGGGTGGAAACATAGCCCTACCATTTGCCATGGACTGATCCAGTCTGCGCTGGAGCAGGGGGAGGCTCCTGAACACCTGCAGTACATCGATGACATCATTGTGTGGGGTGACACGGCAGAGGAAGTTTTCGAGAAAGGGAAGAAAATAGTCCAAATCCTTCTGAAGGCCGGTTTTGCCATAAAACAAAATAAAGTCAAAGGACCTGCACGAGAGATCCAGTTTTTAGGAATAAAATGGCAAGATGGACATCGTCAAATCCCAATGGATGTGATCAACAAAATAACAGCTATGTCTCCACCAACTAGCAAAAAGGAAACACAAACTTTCCTAGGTGTCGTGGGGGTTTGGAGAATGCATATTCCAAATTACAGTCTGATTGTAAACCCGCTCTACCAAGTAACTCGTAAGAAGAATGCTTTTGAATGGGGCCCTGAGCAACGACAAGCCTTTGAACAAATTAAACAGGAAATAGTTCATGCAGTAGCCCTTGGCCAGTCCGAACAGGACCAGATGTAAAGAATGTGCTCTACACCGCAGCCGGGGAGAATGGTCCCACCTGGAGCCTCTGGCAGAAAGAACCTGGGGAAACTCGAGGTCGACCCCTGGGGTTTTGGAGTCGGGGATACAGAGGATCTGAGGCCCGCTATACTCCAACCGAAAAGGAGATATTGGCAGCATATGAGGGAGTTCGATCTGCTTCGGAAGTGGTCGGTACTGAAGCGCAGCTCCTCCTGGCACCCCGACTGCCGGTACTGGGTTGGATGTTCAAAGGAAGGGTCCCCTCTACACATCATGCAACTGATGCTACATGGAGCAAGTGGGTTGCACTGATTACTCAGCGGGCTCGAATAGGAAACCCCAGTCGCCCAGGAATCCTGGAAGTGATTATGGACTGGCCAGAAGGCAAGTACTTTGGGATATCAGCAGAGGAGGAGGTGGTCCGTGCTGAAGAAGCCCCACTGTACAACAAGCTACCAGAAAATGAGAAGAAATACGCCCTGTTCACTGATGGGTCCTGTCGTATGGTGGGAAAGCATCGGAGATGGAAAGCTGCTGTATGGAGTCCTACACGACGAGTTGCAGAAGCTGCTGAGGGAGAAGGTGAATCGAGTCAGTTTGCAGAAGCGAAAGCCGTTCAGCTGGCCTTAGATATTGCTGAACGAGAAAAGTGGCCAGTTCTCTATCTCTATACTGATTCATGGATGGTAGCAAATGCCCTGTGGGGGTGGCTACAGCAATGGAAGCAGAACAACTGGGAACGCCGGGGCAAACCCATCTGGGCTGCTGCATTGTGGCAAGATATTGCTGCCCGGGTAGAGAACCTGGTTGTAAAGGTACGCCATGTAGATGCCCATGTGCCCAAGAATCGGGCTACTGAAGAACATCAAAACAACCAGCAGGTGGATCAGGCTGCTAAGATTGAAGTGGCTCAGGTGGACCTGGACTGGCAACATAAAGGTGAATTATTTATAGCCCGATGGGCCCATGACACCTCAGGCCATCAAGGTAGAGATGCAACATACAGATGGGCTCGTGACCGAGGGGTGGACCTGACCATGGACACTATAGCACAGGTTATTCATGATTGTGAAACATGTGCTGCAATTAAACAAGCCAAACGGTCAAAGCCTCTCTGGTATGGAGGACGATGGCTGAAATACAAATATGGAGAGGCCTGGCAGATTGATTACATCACACTCCCCCAAACCCGCAACGGCAAGCGCCACGTACTTACAATGGTGGAAGCAACCACCGGATGGCTGGAAACATATCCTGTGCCCCATGCCACCGCCCGGAACACTATCCTGGGCCTTGAAAAGCAAGTCCTATGGCGACATGGCACCCCAGAAAGAATTGAGTCAGACAATGGGACTCATTTCCGAAACAACCTTATAGACACTTGGGCCAAAGAACATGGTATTGAGTGGGTGTATCACATCCCCTATCATGCACCAGCCTCCGGGAAAGTTGAACGATACAATGGACTGTTAAAGACTACACTGAAAGCGATGGGTGCTGGGACATTCAAAAATTGGGAAACACATTTGGCAAAGGCCACCTGGTTAGTCAATACTAGAGGATCTGCCAACCGAGCTGGACCTGCCCAATCAAACCTGTTACGCACTGTAGAAGGGGATAAAGTTCCTGTAGTGCACGTAAGAAACATGCTGGGTAAGACAGTCTGGGCTACTCCTGCCTCAGGAAAAGGCAAGCCCATTCGTGGGATTGCTTTTGCCCAGGGACCTGGATGCACTTGGTGGGTAATGCAAAAGAATGGGGAGGTTCGGTGTGTACCTCAAGGGGACCTAATACTGGGTGAGAATAGCCCATGAGTTGAATTGTAGTATGTTAATTATCATATAACACTGTATGTCATCACTACCATGGTTGCTATATATCATAGATGAAAATGGTGACTAATTAGAAGGTATTGGAAAGAGTGTAACCTGAGCATGACATAAATGGTACGGAATAAGGGGTGGATATCTGTCCTGGTTTCAGGTAGGACAGAGTTAATTTTCCTCCTAGTAGCTGGCAGGGTGTTATGTTTTGGATTAGGATGAGAAGAGCGCTGATAACATGCTGATGTTTTAATTGTTGTAGAGCAATGCTTACACCAAGCCAAGGACTTTTCAGCTTCTCGCTC
>NW_026110002.1:0-5000 GCF_013377495.2 Cygnus atratus
TATTTCCAGCATATGCCCGGGAAGTTGAAGTCTCCCCTGAGAACAAGTGCTGGTAATCACGTGACTTCCACCAGGAAAGTCTTCCATTGCTGCAGTGTTCAGTTTCCCTGTTTGTCGTTACTGTCTTAATATTTTCGTGATGTGAAATTTCCAGTCTTAACTATGCAATCTTAAAGTTTTCCATTTTCAATTACTGCAGTTCCTGTGAGCTATAAGATTCTAATTTCTATAAAGTTAAATCATAAGTTGCTTTTCCTTTGCTTAGCTTATATTCTAATAATCTACTTTTAAATTAATATCAGAAATTCAGTAGATTTCATTAAAAAAAAAAAAATCTGTAGGTCTTGGAGATTTCCTTCTGTAGTCCCAAAATTCTGAAATAAACATGTTTATGTTTAAGATTTTTGAGGACTATAGTTTTGACATATAAATTTGCAAATTTTGATTGAAACATATAAATAAAGTAATTTGACCTAGGTTCCATCTGGAGCTCATTGACCAGCAATTTTAGAGGCTTTCTTTCTTTACTTACTTACTCAGTTACTGATTTGATGAATTACATTTGATGGAAGGTCATTTTGATTAAAATGTAGGTGCTCCTGATTGGAAATGGAATCAGCAAGTGTGTCTTACACCTTAAATCAACCTTCTAATCATAATATCATAATATCTTTTTTTTCTTTTTTTTTTTTTTTTTTTTTTCTGTAGCGTGGCATAATAGATGTGAGAATTGCATAAAGCAACACTTGGGATAGATGTGAGAGAGAATTAAGTTTTTCCTACCTTCCCTTTGTTGTGATATTTTAAAAGGAACATTCTTAGGGGATGAATTTACAGGAGAGTAGTGATGATAAGGAGTGAGCCTTACCACATTTTTGGTAAATGCTGTCACTACTAAATTATTATAGAAACTGTACAGTAGAGTTGTCTTAAAAGAAAGTTGAAACCTGCAAAAAAATGGGACCAAACTATTATGAACTGAGACCTTTAAGAGCCTTAGGTAAAAGAACAGCCAGGAGAGCTGTGTGCTGACCTGTTCTGGCTAGGGAAGTTTCTAACATGCATAGAAGCAGGAGTCTTGGAAGTGGGATGTCTCTGCACTAACTTTAGATACCTCTGTTGTAAATATTTACATTGGAGTTACAAAGTTTAGTCTTGCTTTAGAGATAATGAAGAGAAAAATGTCACTTCATGCAGCAAAGGTATCTAATATAGGTCAGTATCACCCTAAGTATACATAATTCTGTCTTTTCATTTACTGCAGCTACCTGAAGCTAGGACAAATATAACACCATAAGAACTTCCAGACTTCCAAGTCAAATAAACCCATACATTGTATTAAAATGTTCAGATGCTCCAAGACTTTAGGCTGCAGGGACATTTAGATCCCAGTTTGGACTAAGACAATTCAGTTTCAAATAAATCCTTCTTCAGGCTTTATAGATTGGATCAGGCATGTAGTAGTATAAGAGACTGTTGCACAACAATTATTTTAACTTTTGCCATTTTGCACTTTCCTCTGCTTCCACTGAAACTAGGAGAACATTTTGTAGGATAAATTGCATCTAATTTTAAAACACACAAAGAATAGAGTCTAAGCATCTAAACCACTTTAGGTTGCAGTGTTTAATGCATACATGATAGGATGACAATAAAGCATACATTTGGAGTAACCTGCACCACTTAGAAGATCTAACTATTTGAAGCTCCTGTCAAACAAAACTTTATGCAACAACATATCATCATTTATTTCTTCTTTGCGGAAATGATGCGGAAAGATGGTAATGAAGGTCAAAGAAAAAAAAAAAGGAAAGAAAAAACACTTTGTTTTTTATAATAGTATCATTAAGAGCTTAATGTTGCAGTAAAGATACTATCAAAGAAAATTCCGAAATAATGCATTATTATTGGGTTAATTTTTAGTTTATTTTTTTTTAACCACCATTTAATACTTAAAGTTGAGTTCTCTCACAAAGAAGCTAAGCCTAGTGACATATCAATTTGAGCAAGCACTGGCCTTATGGCCAGTTCTTATCATCCAATTCTATAGATTGGATGAATCTGAAAACAAAATAAATCCTCTTCTTTTTATGCTATTCTAAGGTCCCAGTACTGCAGGTTGATCTGTGTGTGGCTGGACAGAAATAGAAATAACAGCAATCTTCTAACTGGGCTTTACATTTTAATGACTTTAAATCAAACATTAGGTTAGAATTTAGATTATTGCAGTTTTATCCTCAAATTTTAATTTTTCAGGGGCGTAACTATAACTAATACTCTGGGAATGAGTCACTGTGGTTTTTGTTTTGTTTTGTTTTGTTTTATAAGGTGGGACAGTGCAAGTTTTATACCTAAGGCAGGACTATTTCTTTTAAAGTTGTCCTTTTGTTTGTCCCCACAATAAAGCTGCTAAACAGTATGTCCATCCTTTAAGCCAGGATGTGAAATCTGTTTTCACTGAATTTCTATAAATCATTCAGTATGAGGTGTGGAGATCAGTGTTTGCTGAGGAAAACTCAGCTAGTATATTTCCCTTATAAAATGTCAAGGCTCTTTGGGCTGAAGGAACTTTCCTGTGCAAGGTGGTTGAAGACAGTTCTTTGAAAGGGGGTTGACAGAGTACTGCCAATGAATCAAATGTGAACCATTAAATTTAGTGAACTGAACACTTCAGAGAACCTTCACTTCTCCTACAGAATAAATATTTTCTTCTGTATTCTCTTCAGTCTTCTCAATATGGAGTCCCTATTTCAACATTCAAATATAGACTTTTAATTTAAGACATCTTTGTTAACTGTGGTGGTGATTTTTTCCTTAGGTATGGTTATTGTATTTTAGCTTTACAAAACTACTTGTATGACTTTAATTTTGTTTTTATTTTATTTTTAAAGGAAAAGGTTGTCAAAAAGGGAGGGAGTTTAGTCAGAGTGCCATACTGACATTACTATGCTGCTTTTAAGGACTTGAACCCATAACATTGTGACCTACTCACAGTGTTATTCTGGCAAACAGAGAAAGTGCTGAATCAAGATTTTGTAGCTAAATAAAATTAATTCACACTTTAAAAGCCCCTGTTTTGTTAAATGAATCCCACACTGGATGGCTTTAAATGCTGTTTCAAATGGAAATCCCACAAACTTTTTTTTTTTTTTTATGTGGATTTTCATGGTTCTGCCCTGTGGAACTGCATGGGGTGTAGGTGTCAAAGTGCTGGCAGAGGTGGGGCTGCAGAGGTGACCTCTGTCAGAAAAGGCCAGGAGATGCCCTGTGACAGACACAGCTGGTTCCAGCTGGCTCCAGCGGCTCCACTGCAGGACATGGCTGAGCCCAGCAGCCAAGATACTGGTGCCCTGGAGAAACACTTACACAAGAATAAAATGTCACACAGCAGGCAGAGGAGGAGGGAAAGAAAAAAAAAAAAAGTGAAAATCAACCAAGGGAGAATGAAGGTCAGGGAAGATGGAAGAGGACGTATTCCATGCAACCAGAGCAGATATTACCTGCAGCCCATTGTAGTGATTATGGTCATGATCTATTAGGGTTATTTGACCTGCACATGTGTGAAGGTTCTGACCACAACCACTATGCCCAAGGAGGACCCAGAATGGAGCAGACTAATATTTCCTAGATGAACTGCAGCCCTTTGAAAACTCATGCTAGAGCAGATCACAGAATCACAGAATGTTAGGGATTGGAAGGGACCTTGAAAGATCATCTAGTCCAATCCCCCTGCCGGAGCAGGAACACCAAAATCAAGTCACACAGGAACGCGTCCAGGTGAGTTTTGAAAGTCTCCATTGAAGGAGACTCCACCACCCCCCGGAAGCCTGTTCTAGTGTTCTGTCACCCTTACTGTAAAAAAGTTTTGTCTCATATTTAGGCAGAACCTATGTTCCAGCTTGCTCCCATTGCCCCTTGTCCCATCATTGGATGTCACCGAGAAGAGCCTGGCTCCATCCTCCTGACATTAGCCCTTTACATATTTATAAACATTAATAAGGTCACCCCTCAGTCTCCTCTTCTCCAAGCTAAAGAGACCCAGCTCCCTCAGCCTTTCCTCGTAAGGGGGATGCTCCACTCCCTTAATCATCCTTGTGGCTCTGCACTGGACTCTCTCAATCACTTCTCGAGAGAACTTCACCTGAAATCTGTGGAAGAGTATCTATAGAGTAAATAAAAGAGAGAGGAGGAGTGGCTGAGAGAAAAGGGCTATGTACTATGTACTATGATCATAACCCCTCCTCCCCATTCACCTGTACTGTTCGGGGGTCCTTAGAGGAGTTGAGTATGAAGGCAGAAGAAACAAAGTTTGTTTAACATTTGTTATTGTTTCTCACTACCTGAATCTATTTTCATTGGTAATAAATTATTTTTTTCCCCAAGGCAAGTCTGTTTTGGCCACTATAGTAACTGGTAATGCAATCTGCCTGCGTTTATCTTGACCCATGACTGTTCTAATCCTATTTTCTTCCCCTATCCCTCTCAGGATGGAGAGTGAATGAGCAGCTGGGTGGGTGTTTGGCTGTTAGCCAAGGCTAACCCACTACAGAAACAAATGTTCTATTCTGTGGCAGATGAATCACATAATCAATCACAGAATGGCTGAGGTTGGAAGGGACTTCTGGAGGTCATAGGGCCACAACCCTTGCTCAAGCAGGGCCACCCTCCCTTCAAAAATACTGTTAGATGTTTGCATAGCTGATAAGAAAGCTGTATTCTGGTTATTTATTGTCAAACTGAAAGGTTATTATTTTGTCCTGTATCTCACAATTTTCAGTCTTACCAAATTGTATAAAGATAATATTCATATTGGTTTTGATGCTAATGCCCACTGGTAGATTTTCAAGCAGTTTAGGGGGTAGGGTTAAGTTAAAAATATATCAACAACTAAGAGGAATACTCAGAAAAGATTAAATCTGATTTGGCAAAAACAAAATTGTTATAGTTGGTGATAATTCACTGAAGAAATATAGTATGTATCATTAGTGGATAAGCGTTAG
>NW_026110003.1:0-5000 GCF_013377495.2 Cygnus atratus
TAACAAAACAAAAACAGAAAACAAATAATCTTTCTCTACAGAGCAATTGTGTTTTGTAAGATTTAACTATCTGTGAAGGTCAAGAGAATTTTTATTTGTATTTGTATTTATTGTTTTGTTTTGTTTTGTTTTGTTTTGTTTTCTCCTTCAATACCATTGCCTGCTTTGTAGCACATAACAAAAATGAAGAGAGAAGCCTGTCAACAGTACATAAGGATTTCATGAGAGTTTTATTAATTCGTTTTTCACTCACCCATTTTTTAGTAAATATCATAATGGCAAAGATACTTTAGCAATTAGTAAAATAAATTAAAAGAATACATAACTCCCCAGACTTCATAGATCAAATAACCATGAAAAGGGGGGGGGTACTTTTATTATGACTGCATGGTTTACTTCCAATGACACAGTACATTGGTTCCCACAAATGTCACCTGGATTAATTTTGGCTTGAAAAATGGAATGAGAGCCCCTTAGCAGTCATTATGCAAAAATAAATTAATACAAAACAAAATAAAAGTGATCTCTATTCATTTCCAGATTCTGCTGCCTTTTTATGTCCTGAAGATTGTTATTCCTACTACATAAAGCAGAACCTATATCTATGTGTAAATTATTATCTAAAAGTACTAAAAAAAATTGCATGATGCCTTATAAGCATAACAATTCTTGAAACAACTTTGATTCTCACAAAGTAACTTCAAAATTTTCAATCATTTTTTCTTATAGAAAAGAAGCTCTAATGGAGGCCAGCAACATAACCTATTTTTATTTTCCTTGTTACATAGGCCTCCAAAAGAAAGGGTAGAAGCAGTCTTTGTTCTCTTGAAGATTAGATTTTTCAAGTTCATATGATATTTCAAACAAGGGTACATAATAGCCCAAGTGAAATAGAGGGTGTATTGAACAATGGATTTATGCATTGCTCAGCATGACTAAACAAATTCTGACTGAAATGCCTTGTGGTATAAATAGTAACAACATTAACAGTAAGGCAGTAAAACAGGCATAGGTAAAGTGGTGTGCCAAAACAGTAAGTGCTTTAATTCTGTGCACTTTAGTGATCTACTTTGTTTCTGCTTCTTATTTCTTTGATTATGGACATGAAAAAAGTATATTATAAACATTAGAAAGAAAATATTTAGAATACTGAGAAAATATATTTTTAATATTTAAATTTTGTATGAAGTGAAGAAAAGTAAAATAAAATAAAATACAGCAACTAGGACAGAAAAAAATGAAAGGCAACCACATCTAAAAAATAGGCTGAAACTGTTACATGATTAAGCAATGTGCCCCCACCACAGTGTTGCACCAGAATGCAACATTTAGACTGCATTACCAGTAGGTCAAGGGAGGTGATACTTTTCCTGTGCTCAGCCCTGCTGAAACCACATTTAGAGTGCTGGGCCCAGGTCTGTCTTTCCCAGAAGACATATATACTAGAGGGAGTCTAGTGAAAGGCATTGGAAATGATTAAGCATCTAACGCAAAAGGAGGTGCTGAAAAAGCTGGTACTGGTCTGCCTGGAGAGAGCTCACAGATATGCCGATATGCTCATTTTTCTCTCTGTCCCTTACCATTTACTTCTCTCCATTTTCCAAGCAGTAAAATCAAGAAATTATAGCTATTTTTTGTGTTCAATCATTCAGTCATAGTTCATTGATTTCCACACACACACACACAGACACACAATCAGTAATTCCTTACTATTTTTCCATTACTTAAATTGCATAACAAATGATTTCAACTGAAAGGTCATCTGGTCCAACCCAGAGCGGGTTGCCCAGAACCACGTCTAGGTGGCTTTTGAATATCTCTATGAAGAGAGACTCCACAACCTCTCTGGGAAGCCTGTTCCAGTATTTGACTACTCTCATGGTGAAATATATATATATATATATATATATATAATATTTTTTTCTCTGATGTTTAAATGGATTTTTCTGTATTTTAGTTTGAGCTCAAGGAAGACGCACCCACATTGACTATGCAATTTAAAGAATTCCATAAACAATTTTTGAACATTTAAATTGGAAGGCATTCTAATAATACTTCAAATATCATAGCAAAATATTAAATATACAGATATTATTTAGAGTAAAAGTCCCAGTACTGATTAGATCCATTGAAATGGATAACATGTTTTCTTGCTCCAAAATTTAAAGGCACATCATTCCATTATCCAAAACAGTTCAAAGTACAATTGTTCATGGATGATTGAACAATCTGTACAAGAAAATGTACTTTAATACTTGTCTTCAAACACAGATGTTTTCCATGTACAAATAAGTCTTTTTAGGGATAAAATGAATCTCTTTAAGTTTGATTTTTTTTTAAGTTTTTATAAAGGTGAGTTTTCAAGCATCAGTCAAGTTTAACAAAAACATATTTTAAAGTAAATTTAAAAGGGCAAGTGAATTTCTAAATAAGACCAGAGCATCCATGTATGCTATATAAATAAAATTAAATGCATCCTAAAGGTGAAACAAATTACTCCTTATTGCCACTACCTATGTTCAAGTTATTTTCTGACAACAGCAGACATCATTGGAATCAAAAAAGCAGGAAACTACTGTCAAATGATCCAGCTGAAAACGGTGAGGGCAGAAGAAATAAAGAACTTAGACAACAGGATGCACGCTTTGTGTTATTGTGGTGATAATGAGATTTCAACAATTATATTTTCATTTAACTGAAATGGAAAAGATGTAAAATAATACAATCAGAATGTAAAACATTTTTAAGAAGATCTGCCTGGGTATCTAAGATTAAGATATGGCTATAAATTTCAAAATCTTGGGTGTTTTTGTTGTTGCTTTTTTTTTTTTTTTTTCCCTGAAAGTTAAAACACTTATATTATCTTATATTTGTAATTTATATATGTACATTACTCATATTTAAAAAAAAAAATAAAAATGTTCCTACACTTCATGTCATCTTCAGTACAGAATACTGTCTCTGCAGTTAACTGTTTTGATGGTATGTGTCATATTCCTACCTTATGTCTTAGATATGGTAGTAATTTAAAACAAAACCATATGATGGAACATAACCCAAAACATGTTATTAAAATATTGAAAATAATTTTTGTGTTGATTTTTAATATATTTTATCTTCATTCTTTTTTTTTTTTTTAACCTTTTTTTTTTTTCTGATTTGTCTTCTTTTTCTGGGAAATAACCTGATGTTTGTTTGCTTTTTTATTATTATTATTATTTTTATTTTTAATAATTTATAGAAGACCTTTATTTGTTTCAGTAATTATCACTCTTCTGTGTAGCACTACAGTCATGATTCTCTGCTACTAACTGTCTGAATAGCCAAGAGCAGAGGGTATTCATTAGTAGCAAGAAGTCTATAGCTGGAGGCCAGTAATTAGCAGGGTACCCAAGAGATCAGTACTGGATGCAGTGCTGTTTAACATCTTCATTAATGATCTGGATGATGAGGCAGAGTGTACCCTCAGCAAGTTTGCAGATGACACAAAACTGGTAGGAGTGGCTGATAGACCAGAGGTTCATGCTGCTATCCAGATGGACCTTGAAAGGCCAGAGAAATGGGCTAACAGGGACCTCATGAAGTTCAACACGGATAACTGCAAAGTCCTGCAGCTAGAAAGGAACAACCATGTGCATGAAAATATGTTGGGTTTCACCCAGCTGGAAAGCAGCTTTGCAGGACTTGGGGGTCCTGGTGGACACCAAATCAAACATGAGCCATCCATGTACCCTTGCTGCCAAGAAGACTAATGTTATCCTGAGCTGCATTAGGCGAAATATTGCCAGCAGGACAAGGGAGGTGGTAGTTCTCCTCTACTCATCACTGGTGAGTTCAAACATGGAGTTTTGGGTCCAGTTCAGGGCTTCCTAGTACAAGAAATACCTTGACACTACTGGAGAAAGTCCAATGTAGGACCATGAAGATGATGAAGGGACTGGAGCTTCTCTCCTATGAGGAAAAGTTGAGAGAGCTAGGACACTTCAGCCTGGAGAAGAGATCACTCATCCATTGAGAAGATCCCTCAGTTGGGATCTTATCAATGTACATAAATATCTGAAGACAGAGTCTGAAGAGCATGGAGCCAGGTTCTTTTCAGTAGTGCCAAGTCCCAGGACAAGAGTCAATGGGCACAAACTGAAACACAGGAGGTTCAATCTGAACATCAGGAAGCACTTCTTTACTGTATTGGTGGCTGAGCACCGGAATGGGTTGCCCAGAAAGGCTGTGGAGTCTCCCTCCTTGAGATCTTTAAAAGCCATCTGGAAACAGTCCTGGGCAACATGCTCTAGGTGTCCTTGCTTGAGTAGGGGGTTTAGATGAGAATACTATTCCAGCCAAAATCATTCCGTGGTTCTGTCATATGCACATTGTTTAAGATTTCTCTTACTCCCTTTTACTTTGAGGTTTAATGGAAGCATACACATCATCTTTTCCTTTTTATGATTCCTGAAAATGACTGAGTAAATATTTTACTGCTATTTTTTATATCTTCAGATTGTACCTTACTGTGAGGCAAATGTTCTTCTTGAGAATTATTGTTATTATTCCACCTGTTTTCCTACTATTGTAAAAAAATGTCTGGAATGTTCACAGTCAAAATGTGGAATTTTTTTTATCTCATCTCACATAAATTCTCTAATGAGAGCTTACTACTAACATGAGCTACTTTCACTTAGACTATGATTCCTAAGTTGTTCTGCATATATTTTGCTCTCTGAATGTTCATTGTTAACCACAGTAGTGGACCTGGTCTTACAGAAATATCAACATGAGGTTAATTTTTGCACTTTTAGTAGTTCTGTTGTTATCATAGAGATGAACTATATGAATGGCTGTTCAGTAACATATTTATACTTTTGCAGGAAGTATCAAGATATGATTACATGGTTGGCATAATCAAATACTGTATGGCAAAAGGTTGTATTGCAGACTTCTCCAACATGCGTTTTTTACTTCCTTATGAGGCCCTAATTTAGCTTGCAAATGCATGCTCATAT